>NW_016157097.1:825088-967312 GCF_001687245.7 Rhagoletis zephyria
TTTTTATCAAAAAGTTATTTACCAGGGTGTCTTTGAACTAATGATTGGTACTGAGTTAAAGAATGCACACACATAAAAGATTGCAGCCTTTTCAATACTCATTCAGTGTTAAACCTTTTTTTGATTGGGCATTGGTTTTTTCAATCTTGCTATGAATATGTTGATGTGTGAATTCATAACTGCTTTGAGAGAATGGAAAATTCAAAAATTTTAAACCTCAATCCTAAGCGAAGAATAAGTAATGAAAACTGGATAGAAAAAAATTGTTGATTTAAAATTGAAAATGATTTCACACTTACACAGCTCTGGAATGTGCGATGCAAGCGTTACTTTCGTAGATAAAAAAAAACATTTTTTTTTGCTCACATTACTTTTTGAGTTATTTGTGGATATGTACTGTGGTTGTGTGAGTTTAATAAGTCAAACACCAATTCTAAGAAAAAAATTGATTTCTGAACAGAAAGTTGTATCAAATCCTAAATAATATGAATCTAGCTTTTAAAACACAATAATTTTCATTCGATATTTCACCACTTTTATATAGCTTATCCTATGGACGTTTGTGTTTAACAAACTAGGAGAGCTTCGCAGTGGTTAACGTTTCAGTCATCAACAGGGGGAAATGTCTGATGCTTCTCAGAAAGTGTGACGGAAGAAGACTGACTTATTAATTCAATTCAACTTTCGCTAACCTCAATATTTTTCTGAGGTAGGACAAGAGATCTGGTGATCTCTGGATTTGAGAAGTGGTTATAAATAAGTGGTTTTTAAAGTAGTAATTTTTTATTTAAAGCATGAAATCTTTTTGATTATATATTTTTCGTTTCAAAAAAACTTTCTTTAATTAAGAGACCAAAAATTACCGCTTAATATCTAGATTTTTACTCTTAGATCATTGCGTAATCGTTATTTTTTATTTATTGCTCAATAAAAAATAATCGTTAATTTTTGGTTTTAACATTTCGGTCAAACTTCACCGTTATTTTGTGATTTTTCGATCAAAATTAATGGCTACTTTCGATTTTTATTTTTGTGATAAAATTTAATCGCCTACATTTTCATGACCAATTAAAATCTCTTATATGTAAATTAAATCTGAAAATAACGTTTATAATATGATCGAAAAAATAAAAATCGTAAAAATAAGTCGAAAATTTATAAAAAAAAATAAATATATAAAAACGACTATTAAATTTGATTGGAAAAATATAAAATCAATTTTAACGGTTCAAATATGATTTCTATTATAGAGATCATAACCGTTATGATCATTGGTTTGATTTAATCGCTCTTATGTGCGTTTTTTTTTTTTTTTTTTTTCGACACTGAAACTTGTAAAAAAAATAAAAATTAGAAATGTTTTATATTTTTCATTTGCAAAATAATTACCTATGAAAAGTCAAAAATCTTGAAAATGGCAGCCAGCATGATAGATATGTATGTATGTATGTATGTACCTACATATAAATACATATTTCTGCGAATTCCTTTGCCAATACAAAGTAAAATTGAATATCAATCAGAAATCATTTGCCAACAATGTGCAAAAAAAACATGATTTTTTTTTTTAGCTGATAGATAAAATATACATTTTTACTTGAACTTAGCGAACAAGTTCGCTATAAACAGGCAAGCAAGCAAACAAAAAGTTAGCTTCATTTCAACGCAAATACAGGGTAAATGATTGAACCAAACAGTGCAAGTAAACAACTTTCGTTGTTGTTGTTGTTGTGGTTGCTACTTAATTAAAGCGTCTTTTTCGTAATTTTATTAGATTTTCATTTTTTTCGTTTTTATTTCATGCACGGCGTTGAGCTTACGCACACTAACGTACATACATACACTGGCGGCAGAAGTAATACACCCGTCTTACTTTGAGGAGTTTCGGCTATATTTCTGTGGCTTATTTTATGTTTAAGATTTTTTTTTTTTTAGAAAAACCTGGGTAGTTATACAACAAACACCATATAAATTTGCTTTTCAAACATATAAAAATTCAATTACAAAAATTATAAAAATTCGACATATTTTCATCGAATGTTCAAACTTTTTATTCGGAATTTTTAGAAAAATTTTTGGTATGCAGTTTCACAGCTCATTCAATTTTACCGCCCAAATCTGTGTTTTCTTGATAAATGTTTTGTAAAGAAATTTTATCAAGATTTTTATCAAGTAAAATCTCCCTTCGCATTCTGTATCAATATTTATAAAACAAAAAGCTCTACGATTTCCACATGAGTGGAACTAATTTCCACATGAGTGGAACTGATTTCATTGCCATTTATGAAAAATACGAATTTAAAAGCAAAAAAGATTTTGACTGCCGTAGCCGAGTAGGTAAAGATGTCGACTATAATTCCATGTGTCGCAGGTTCAAATACACACATGAAATTTCAATTTGTCAATAGCATTTTCAATCTTGATAATTTATCAAGAAAAGAGCTTTTATGATAATAAAAAATTTACAAATTATAGATTTTCAATTTATCAAATGCACGGAATCGCGCTGTTAGTATAATGAAGCGCAACTTTCAAGTGGCTAGAAAATACCGTTGATTTTAAAAATTTTTTTTTGTTGACGATGCTAGGCATGCTCTTGCATATAAAAAAATTTTCGAGCACACTTTGTATAGGGGGAAAAAAAATGCGTGACATCGTCAACAAAAAAAAATTCAACGGTATTTTGAAGCCAACTGAAACTTGCACTTTATTATGTTAAAATTGACTGGGCTAAAAAACTGCATACGATATATTTTTTTTTTTTTTTTAATTTTGAATAAAATGTTTGAAAATGTGGTGAAAATTTATCGAGTTTTTATTATTTTTGTACACAGTTTGAGAAGTGGACTTATATGGTGTTTGTTGTATAACTACCTAGGCTTTTATAAAAAAAAAAAATATTAAACATAAAATAAACTAAAGAAATATAGCCAAAACTGTTCAAAGAAAGACGAGTCTATTATTTCTGCAGCCATTGTACACACATACATATATGTACATATATGTAGCATACGGACTAAAATGCACGTAAACAGTAAACAGAGTTGAACGTCATCGCTTACACGGGCAAAACCCAAAAACAAACTCAAGCAAATATAAATACATATATAGGTACATATATGTAAATACATAAGTGCATATGCATGCAGTATATATGTATGTATGTATGTATGTATGTATATTAAAATTCACCATCACACCTATTAAAGTATCTTGAATTTTTATTTTTGCTCGCTGACCAACGCAGCGCAGCCCAGCTCAACTCATACAAGCTGAGCTCAGTGCAGCTCAACAGCAAAAGCAGCAGCAGCAGCAGCAGCAGCAGCTGCAATAACAACTTTGTTAAGTTATGCGAATTAATTTTATATGTAGAAAAAATATGTACAGAAAACAACAATAAAAAACATATACATATGTATGCAGTCGTACTTGTGGATGGTTGCTATCTGTGCTTAATGCTACATATGAACTAAGTAGTATATGTATTAAAAAATACAAATTAAAAAAGGCAAACAACAAAAATGCAAAAAAAAAGAAACAACAACACGCGCAATAATTCTGGTCATAAAAAACAATGAACGTCGAGTTAACATGTGTGCGTGCTGTAGATACACGGCAGCGGCAGCTACATACATACATAGGTATGACGGTAAATATCATTTGTTTGTATGTACATAATACATGTAGACATGCCAATATACAAGATAATACATATACATACATATGTACATAGCTGCGAAGAGATAGTGAGTAGTCACCGTCTCGGATTTCACAAGTTGATTTCTTTCAATTAATAATTGCGGCTAACTATTAATTACTGGTGTATGGTTAAATAGTTGTTGTTGTTGTTGTTGTTTTTGGTGCTATTATTGCATGTTGCATTTATTTTTTTAATTTCAATTTCATTGTTTAGGACAGCTGCAAAAACAGTTTTCTGTTTTATTAAAAAAAAAACATCTATCTATATCTCCCACCTCCATAGATTTTCAAGAAAAAATCAAAAATTAATTGATTTAAAATAAAATTATTATTAGAAAATCCAACAGTAGGTGAGCGTTCGTTTTACATATCGTCGTTTAAAATACAAAACCGCGTATCAACAATCATGCAAAACCGCATATTTATGTAAGAGTTAAATAAAATTTTTTTAAGTTATAAGTTTTGCCAAAATATTCCAAAAATATTAGAACTTCGCTAATAATTTTCATTTATATATGTACATATAATTTTTATAATTTTTTTTAATAGGTCAAAGAGCTGATTAATCTCAATATTTTTTCTAGCAATTTCATTGCGGGAATTACAGCAATTTATTTTTTTGGAAATTGTTTCTTGCATTTTTAGTATGTTCACTTCGAATTCATTAACTCTAACATATTTTTACTAGTCATTGTTACTTTTACTTTCCCCAAAACCGTTGATCCAACAAAAAATTCATTTTAATAGGCGCTCAGCAAAATTCTGTATTTTTGTTCATGTGTTTTCATCTAGAACCAAACTTTTGAAATTACATACATAAATAAGTTCTTTTGCAAAAGTCCACAGAAATGCTTTCGAGTTATACGTTTCATTTCATTGACAACTTAAAGCGAAATATAATGCAAATATTTTATCAATATAAATATTTCGATATCTTTCTACCAAACACTAATATTTAAATTTGAACAACTTTTATGCCGAAATATTGAAAAAAGATTTTTCCTTTCCAAAAAGTTACCAAATATTTTTATGTAGACGCAGGCATTAAATTAAGAACAAGTGAACATAAACTTTATTTTGTTATTTTTTTTTTCATTTTATTTTATTTAACTCTTACACCATTTTAATTTCATTTTGTTAACGTCTTTGCAAAACAGCCTATCTAACGGCATTCAAAATTTTACAGGCAAGCAAAAGAACTTATTTTCTCTGCGATCGTTGACTTGATAGTCCGTATTTCATTCACATACGTATGTATGTATCTCGTCGATGTTTTTTGCAAAACCGCACATCGACCGCCTAAATCGAAGCCTAAATCAAAGCAATGCCTTCAAAGAAAAACAGTTCTTTCGATCTCCTGTAAAATTTGAGTGCCATAAGATAGGCGGTTTTGCAATCGGACGATGGACGGTTTTGCAAAAGCATCGACGATCTATAATTTTACAAATTTCAGTTTTGCCACTATGCCGATTTAAGCGGTCATCCAACTGGACAATGGGCGATTTTGAAACGGTATCGAGGATTTTATATTTTGTTTTAGTTTAATTTTTTACTTACCTCTAATGTAATTATTATTTTTTTTTAATTCTGTCAACTTTATGTTCTTCTTATATACTTAGTGTTCTTTTATAAAAACAAAAATCGTGGTACAAAGCTCGACAAATTTAAATATTTTATTAATTTTTTTTTATTTTTTATTTTGTTTTATTGTATTTTTAACCGACCTCACAAAAAGGAGCAGGTTATTACTTCGTCGAAATATTTAATTTATTTTTTTATTTTTTTTACGTATGTTACCGAATAACTTTGGACCACGGTAACCGATTTCTATAATTCTTTTTTGTTAAAGAAAAGGCGTTACCTCACAGGTGGTCCCATAGTAATTTGGGTCAAATACGATCACCGGATCATGAAGAAATCAACGATAATCTTAAATTTTTATATGGGAATTGAAATCGGGTTTGTTTTTTGCTTCAAAATTACTTGTTATTTTTTATTTGATATATTTATCTCTACCTTTTACTTATATTTTTAATTTTATTATAGTGCCAATTTTATATTTATTTCTTTTTATTTTATGTTATTTTAATTTAATTTATTTTGTTTTATTTCAATATATTTTATTTTTCCTTTTATTTAATTTTATTATTTGAAATTTTTAACTTTACGTATTTCAATTATTTGTTTTATTATATTTTTCATTTAATTTTTATTTTTCTTTTACTTAATTTCACTTTCCATTTCATTTCTTTTGTATTTTGTTTTTCGTTACAAATTATTTGCTTTTTATTTTCAATTATTCATTTGATTGTATTTTCCATTTTATTTTATTTTCTTATTTAAGTTTTTTTGCTTTACTGATTTTATTATATTTTTCATTTTATTTATTTTTTTTTATTCATTTTAATTTTTTTTATTTAATTTAATCCTACTTTGCATTTTATTTTAGTTTCTTATTTTAAATTTTTACTGTATATTTTACATTTTATTTTATTTTGTAATTTATTTACCCTTAATTTTCTACCTTTTTTCAATTTAATAGCCTTTTTGCAGTCAAAACAATAAAATGACAAAAAAGCGCTCACATTTTTTCTACTCCTTGCCAAATAATTTCATTCAATTAATTTACGAAACTTCGCATATAGAATGTGTGCTGCCCCAATTTTTGCACATCTCCAAATTAATGCACATCGTAGCGCTGCATTAGTCACCCCGTTATTATCGCTTTTATTCTTATTCAAACATTTATACATACTTAGAAATATTTATATTTTTTTTTTACTATACTCTTTTTGGTTTCAAAATTTCTTGCATTGCATGAATCACCTACCAAATAATCGCAGGAATCTGCACAAATTGCCGTAAGATTACTCCGGATTGATACACTCTACACGTTCCACACACACACACACAACTTTTGGTGCTGTTTTTGGGTTAGAGTTATATTTTTAGTAAAACGAGAATTTCGTTTTTTTTAGTTTTTTGGTTTTTAGTTGTTTTTTTTTTCAATTACTCGCAGAGATCGTAAACAACGCACACAAACACTCTGATTCACACACAGAAGTAAAAGCAAAAATGTGCGAATTAGTTTCTATTTGCGACGAGCGCACTTAGATTTTCGCCTTGAAATTTTCGCTTTCAAGTGTAAGTAGTACACTAATAAGTAGATACCGTGTACGCGTTTATATGTATGTACGTTTGTATTGGAATGTGCCAGCTGTCCACTGAAATCGCAAATAATTTTGCTGCAGCCTTTTACTTCTCGATATTCTCTTCTTCTGCCGCTTGACAGCTATTAAATTTTTAATTTTATTTAATTGGTTTGTTTATTTTATTCAATTAAGGTCTATTTTTTTTTTGCCTTTCTTTTCTACAAACTTAATTTTATTGCACACACAATTTTCGCGAAATCGTGAAATTGTGCCGCTTTTGCAATAAATTCGTTTGAGTATGTTCGCGTTCTTTCGTTTTGCGCTGTGTGGCGTTTATTGTTGGTTGGCTGTTGCGAATTTGAAATTATTTTATTTCTTTTTTTTTTTTTTTTGATTCCTCAATATTTCATCATCAAATGTGTGCTGGCTTCGCTTCGTTTTTGGGTGGCTATTAAATTAGCAAAATTTTTCTTCTTTTTTATCGTACTCGTGCACCTTCTGTACCGTTTGCCTGGTTACTAACCACTGGCTAACTGGCTATATAATAGCTGTATGTTTTTTTTTTTTAGTTTTGTTATCTTTTTTCTAAAGTAAACTTTTCGTTTTCTTCGTAATGAATAATTTCTTTCACTACCTTATTTAGTTTGCACGTACTACGCCCCGTATGTTTTTCTTTCGCGTCTATTTGCACGCGCCCACTTTGGGTACACCTTTGAATTTTTTTCTAATTGTAATTTGTTCGCAAAGTTTTCCTTTGCTTTTTCACTTTTCCCCAATAGCTTTTCAAGTCGTCGATATAATGAAGGTGGTGGAGAAACAACACACTTGACTGCGTTGGCGACGAAAATGACGAAGACGACGATGGCGACCACAAATACTACGGCTACGACTACGACAACCGAGCAAACGTTGCGATTTGATGTTATTTGTTAAATGATAATGATGACGTGCGTGCGTTGCAGCACCGCCGAGAACCTATTTATTAGCTTATGCGAAATACGCAGTTGGACCGTCAGGCAAAAAAAGACACACTAGTTATAATGCTGACGTTAACGTTTTGTGGCAACTTGGCACTTAGTGTACGACCGCGTCTACGGGAGCAGTCAATGTCTTACGCCGAGCGAGTTCGAAATCGTACTGCTAATAATGTTGCACTGTTGGGGAATGTACACCTATTGCTAGGCTACACTACCAACGAAATGAGTGAATGCGCGCGTGAGCAAGTGAGCGCGCGAATAAGCTTGAGTTGAAGCTCAAAGTAGCGGGAGAGAGGGTACATTGGTTGAGTGAGCGCTTGTTATTAAGTCTACGACTAGTTTTCGATTAAAGCGGAGATTTGCATGCATTACAACACCAGCGTAGAGAAGTTAGACTACCTCACCTCCATATAGGATACACTAGCAAACACACATTTGACTCATTGAATTGTAATAAAGATGAGTTTTTTACTCAATGCTTGAGTGCGTGCTCATTGTACTTTTTGTGTAACTCATACGCTCTGGTGCTCAAGCACTCATACGCCACGCTGCTCCACTAAGCGCACTTACCCACTCACACACTTAAGTGCGACGCTCTCGTTTATCACTCTCAACAGCCTTAACAGTCGTTAAATCGCCCACTCGTCAACGCCAGAGCTTTTGAGCGCATTCAAGTTCTTTCGATTTTCGCAATGAATAAGCGAGTGAGCGTAATAATCGAACTAAATATTAGGTAGGGCGCTGGCATGCGAGCTGTTGAATATTCATATGTACATGGAAGCGGGTTGGTGATAGGGGGGAGGGGTTCAAATGCAGGCGGCGATGACTACGAAAGGCGCTCGCTGACGTCACACTAAAAAGGTGGCAAGCAAACGGGAGTAGAGTGGTGGTGGTGGTAAAGATGGTGGTGCTGCTGCTGGGAGCAGTTGTTGTGAGGCAAGTAATACAGAAAATGTGGAGACGCTACAATGATGTGCATGTGAGTGTGTGTGCGTGAGTTTCTATGCTTTGCGTGCACGGCGTGTTTTACTAGACACCGCCATATGTGTAAATATATTAACGCTCTAATTGTATACACATACATATGTAGGTACTAGGGATGTTAGTCCCGGGTTCCCGGGATCCCGGTCCTTTTAAGTCCCAAAAATCCCGGGATTATTTGCGCAGAATCCCGGGACTTTCGGGATTTATAATTTCCACTGGTGGCAATAATAGAAACGCCTTATGTTGACCAGTTTTGGCTATACATATTTCCTTTTGTATAAATAAAATAAATAGAGTAAAATTTCGTTCTTAATTTTTTTCTCTGACGTCAGAATTTTTTAAAAGAACCTTGAAATTTGAAAGATATGAGTAATTCAAAAAATGAGTTAAAAAATTCGGTGCAATGTATGTATGTACTTAAAAACCAAGTGTGGGTATCAAATTAAAGAGATTCTGTAAAGTTAAAACAGATTACATTTTTTTGGTGCGTAAGGGACGAGTGAGTAGGTATTAAAAATGCCCTTTTATAATTTTATCCGTGAATACCCTTGAAATTTTACATTTCTTATTTAAAAAAAATATATACATATATGTTAAGGACTAACTTTATTAGATTAAAATATTCGTCCTTGTGAACCCAAAAAATTCTACAGAATTTGAAAGAAAAAATTTGTTTGTTATCCATATTTTTGTTTTACATTGCACTGAATTTTTTACAAAAAGTTTTGAAACTAATCATGTCTTTAAAATTATAGTCTTTTTAAATATCATGACGTCAGAGAAATGCCCATTTATATGCATTTAATTATATGTAATAAGAAGTAGATTTTTATAAAAAAATTTAAATAATGAACAAACAAAAGGAATATAGATAAAACTGGTCGAAATAAGGCGCATTTTTATTTCTGCCACTAGTATTATCAACTTTTTTCAACCAGAAAATAAATTTGTTGACTTAATTTTTTTTACGTTATTTTATCATATATGTACATACATGCTAAAGTATTATTAAATGCATATAGATTTAATTACTGTCTTTCGTTATGTTACTTATGAAATAATTTTCACTTTAAATATACAAATACGTTCCAAGCGCATTTACTTATTATTTATTATATGATAGGAGAACTTCTCAAATCATATTGAGGCAATTTTTTCGATTTAAGTACATAGTTGAAAAATAATAAATATTTAAATCCCGGGATCCCGGGATAGTACCAACGACATCCCGATAATCTCTACTTCCCCCGTCTGAATTCCCGTCGTGGAAAAATCTCCCGTTACGAAATGCTATCAGCAATTCCGACGTATTCGTAGTTAGTGCTGCCTTTGGTTTTTGTTTGTTTTAATTTTTGGTTTAATAATTCTAAATCAAAATAAAATAACTCGAAATCAGTGATACCCCAATCTCACGAATTTCGAATTTGCGGGAGTATTTCGAAATCACGACGGGATTCATGATAGTAATTTAGACGTGACAACGTCGGGATCTCCGACGGAATTGATGATAGGCCAGTTAAAGTGGCGTTTTTATTTTTTCTCTCTGCTGTCAGGATTTATTTTAAAGGACTTTGTAATTTCAAAGATATGATGTATTCCAAAAATTATTTAAAAAATTCTATGCAATGTAGAATAAAAATGCAACAGGAAATTTCTTTAGAATTCAAAAAAAAAAAAATTTTTGGATTTACAGGACGAATAGGTAATTTTTTAAGCTGATAAAGTTAGAAGGCCGAAATTCGAGGATGTTATCGAGTTTATATAAGTACTCAAAATATATGTTTTTCAAAAACAAATACTGCGATATTTCAAAGATAAAATATTAAAATGACATTTTCAATATGTACCAGTCCTTCTGCAGCAAAAACTTGAATCTGTGTAAATTCGGGTTTCCCCTTCAATTTTATACCCATACTTCTTCTCTAAGCATATTTCTTTGAATTTTTAAATCATTTTTGAATTACTGACGTCAGCGTGAAAAACTAAAAACTCAATTTTACTATATTTGGCCAATGGTTTCGCGAATATATTGATATTTGGTTCAAAAATCACAGCTAGACATTTCTAAAAAACATGAATTATTAAATAAAAAAAGAAATATAGCCAATATTGGTCAAGAAAATGAGATTCTATTATTGGCATCAGTGCAAATTAGCAAGAATCCCGAGATTTTTGGGACTTTAAAAAGGCCGGGATCCTATCACATTCCTAGCACCTACACTACTTATTTTTGCATCTGTATATGTATGCAACTAACAGCGTTTGTTGCTGCGCTGGCGCCTCTTCTAGATTGTTCTCGAGTCGAGACCATTAACGACACCGACGACCACAGCGGCGGCGACGACGGCGATAACAACAACAACGCCGCCGTCATTTACCCTGCGGGAAATGCATCTAACTATATGTTAACTTGAAGTTGACTAAAGGTCACTGTTATCCGTATATTTTCTCTGAAATAGTAAGGGTAGTCAAGAAAAATATATTTTTTTTTACCTTTCTATTTATTTTCTTGATTTTACTACATTTCACATTTGTTTACATATTCTGCTGTGAGTGGTCCCATATTCGAACTGCGTCGTACATAACTTCAAAATGATAATATAAAATTTATTGACAAAAAAAAAAATTAAAAAAAGGGAAAACAATCTCCCGATTACGTCTGTATTACTTATTAACTAGTGTCAAGTTATCTCTTTGTAGCTAATTACAAGTTACATCTAATGTATAAAAATCTCGTGTCACCGTGTTTGTGGTCAAACACCTCCTAAACGGCTCGACCGATTTTTATAAAAATTTTTTCGCATATATGGTAGGTATGAAAATCGGATGTAAAGTATATTTCATACCGCTAGGTCCAGGGGGCGTGGCACCTCCCATACAACCCAAATTTTTCACACTGCATATCTCTGAAAGTGTTCACGGTAAAGTACTCGGACATGGTATGAAGATATATGAAAACAGTCGCATACACATGGAGAAAAATTAGGGTTATTGGAAAAGGGGGCGTGGAACCTCCCATACAAAACGTAGTTTCCATACTGCATATCTCTGGAAGTGTTCATGGTAGAGTACTGCAACTTGGTATAGATATTTCATAATCACAAGGTCATGAAGAAAAATTGGTATGGGCTATTGGCAAAAGGGGTGTGGCGCCTCCCATACATTTTCATACTGCATACCGCACTGAAGCTATTACGTATCTTTGTATGCATATACACTTTTGCTGGGTTATTTAAGACGGCAATGGAAATATGCCTTCTGACTACCACCAAACCGTAATATTAGAAGACAAATGCGTCACTAAAAATCATGAACGTGAACTCTTGGTAAAAATGTTGGACCAAAATGTTTCAATACAAAAAATAATTCCCGCGAAAAAAACTAACAAGTTATTAATAATTATTTTCTGCAGGGTATCGCCAACACCACCTAACATCAGAAGCACTACCACCTATATACCACCACTATAATCTCGTACAACAGCGTCGATGCGGCATTTGCGGATGTTTAGTGTTTTTTTTTTAATTTTATTTATTCGTTGTTTATCGCGCCTTTGCTGTATGTTTTTTTCTTTTTCAGGCTTGATTTGTTTTTGTGCGTTTTTCGGTTTTTTTTCATTTTCTGGTACATTTCGGCAGCATTCCACATTTTGACATTTCGTGACTCTTTCTTACACTTGTTCTGCTGTACGTCTGTATGTACATATGTAGACATATTTTGCACTTTCGCGTCGGCATGTCAGCGCTCGTTAGCATGCCTTTGTTTCATTGTTATTGTGCTTTTTTAAGCGGCACGATTTTACATATAAATTATTATACATTTATGAGTTGATTATATTTTTAGCGTTTACAGTTGATGCGAGTACCCACAGATAGCATACCTGTTGATGACTCTGATATTGGTGAGGATGCTGCTGCTGCTGCTGCTGCTGCTGTCGGTGTAGCTTTTGGTGCTGGAATCTTGCGTTCAGATTTTTTATTTCTTTTTTTTGGGAATATACTTACTATTAAAAAAGGTTAATAAACAATTGCGTTTTATTATTGGAAGTTTCCTGAAGAGAAGCAGGGGTTTAATATCGAAAAACGTATGATATTCAAGAATTCTTCACCATCTATACGAGAAAATATGTTTTCCATATAAGTGTCTAGGTACAATAAAAAATTGTCAGCATCTGGATATCAAGTCGAAAACGCCCCGGCAGAACTTCAGCTTTGGCGAAGAACGTTCGTGATCGAATACGGAAATTGCAGGAATGAAACTGACCGGAGACCTTCCTTAGAAAGAGCCGTAACCCTGTCAGCAACATAATCGAACAATAAACTCGAAAAAAAATCCATTTAAAAAAATGGATTTATGGGCTCACAGAACCGCAAAAGAAAATACGGCCAGAAGAAGTGCTTTGCTTCTACGGCGGCACTCTAATTGTTTTCCCATGAGAACTTGTCATCCGTGTATTATCAACAAAAAATTGAATTAAACCAAAATTAAATACATAATTGCATACATACATACATATACAGTTAGCATCAGAAAAATGAATACCTTGACGTTGTGACAATTTCATCTATTTGTATTTTCCATAACGAATTTATCTTATTTTTTTTATAAAAAAAAAAAAAAAAATAGTTCAATCATTATTTTATTTCATATAAAACTGTAGAAAATTCAAGAAATAACAAAAAATTTTCAACTTTTCCTTTCGATTTTTTAGAAGCCATTAAATTTACGTACAATAAGGTGAAAATTTCAAGTCTCTAAAAATTCCCGTTGATTTTTGAGAAATTTTGTTTTCGTCAGGGTGCTGCGCCTTTTCTTCCATATAACGCATGAACAAAATCTATTTTTATATGGAAGAAAATGTACAACACCCTTGACAAAAGAAATACTCAAATTTCAACCGAAATTTTTAGAGACTTGAAATTCGCACTTTATTATTCGAAAATATTTCTCAGAAATCGAATTGAAAAGTTTAAGTTTTATGAAATTTTTTTGTTATTTCTTGAATTTTCCCCCGTGATCTACATGAAAAAATAATTAATTTTGCTTGGTTTTGCTGTTGAATGAATTATATTTGTATAAAAAAATAAGACAAATTTGGTATGGAAAATATAAGTAAATAAAATTCACAAAACGTCATATTTTTGACGCTAACTGTATATGTACATATATTACTGGCTAAAGCGGCTCAGAAATATACCTTATACCAAACGTGCATATATCCAAGTTGTTTTTTTTTTTTGTTCATTTCCTTTCAGATACTCCTATCAGATTAAAATTTGTCAATTGCCGCTTTGGCGTAAATTTCAATATAAAAAAAGAAAATAGAGGTACAATTCTCGCATACGAAGCGATAACTTTTTCTAAAGTTTGCCGCCTCACTTTCTAGAACAATCACACATATGTGTATGTACAAATGTAAATGAGTGTTAAAAAATGTATTCAAATATACAGCACTAACTTCGTCATCACTGTAAATATCCACTACCAGTTGGGTGGACGGACCGGACCTTTATACTCAGCATGCCTGCATTGCAAAAATTCAACAAATCGAGCAATAAAATTATTATTCGAAAAGTAAATTAAATCAAATCGAAACAAAACGAAACGAAACCAAATCCAATTGAATTACAACGAAATGTTAATTAAATCATTTGACATTGACAGATTTGTATGAATTTTTCATGACAACTTCATCACAACAACGGCCCATCGTTTCAAGTACTCGTAACTGTGTATGTTGTGTGCGCGCAGAAAGAAAAATCAGCAACACTACCTGCCTGTACGCCTGCTCTGATTGTTTGCATTTATCGGATAATTTAATGCATTTATGCGAATGCAAAGCGACAACAAATGACCGCTTGAGAAGCAAGTGTAAAGTGTTGCGGAAAATTTTAGTATGTAAACATATGCAAATATGTATTAAAAAATTACAAATGCTCAATACTACCAAAAAAAAAAAAAAAACACAAAAAAAACTCGTACCCGCGCACCACGCAAATTTATTGCACAGGAATATCCGCTACAAAGTTGCGCGCAAACAGTTCAATGTCTTCAGTTTTCGAATTTTGTTACTTCAATGACTTACTCATCTCAGTCGAAAACGCATTTTTGTCAAAGTTAAATTATTATTTTATTTTTTTATTTTTTTTTACCCACCTTTAGTGCCCTTTCCTAACATTTAAGGCATTTCAAATGTCAATGTACCGCAATTATAAAGCTTTACAAACTGCTTTATTGAACAAAAAAAAAAACACATCGCTGTAAATGTGCGTGCACGTGGGCGTATGAGTGACTAAAACGCCAGCAGGGGCAGCGGCAGTGGCACGACAGCCGACAACCGACAGCCGTCAGTCAGACCAGTCACCCCGTCAACCGGCCAGCAAGGGGTTAAACACAGTTGGGGCGAATATTTATTATTAACCGCATCGCATGCGCCAAACTGGCGACTTTAAATGTTTGCTGCTGTTGCTGCTGCACCTCCTCCTTCTTATTCAGCTGTAGCAATCTGCCAGAGCAGAATTGAGACGAGCTAGTGTTAAAATTACTAACTAAAATACCAAAGGCGGCGATATGTTGTGCACAGTGTAGCGTACGTGGTTAAAAATGTAAAAAAGCTAGAACTATAAATAAATGGTATTTTTTTTTTTTTAATTTAGAATGCTCTGCGTCACGATACTCTTAAAACGAGATTTCCTTATGGTTTAAAAAATTTTGCATTTTATTATGTGGAGCGAGACTAATTTTGCTTTTTGACTAAGAATTTGTAAAAAATGACATGAACTATACTTTTTTTTAAAAACCTTTTCAGGATGTTTCCTGTATTTTCCATTGGGTTTAACGTTTTTTTTTTTTGAAGAGTTTTTCAGGTATATACTCTGTAACTTTCGGTATTTTTCAGATTTTGTTTTTGCTATTTTTCGGTTGCTCGGCAAATTTTTCGAAAATTTCGAGCTTTTTTGAGACTTTCTGGAAAATTTCGAATCTTTCAAGACTTATGTGAAATCATAGGGATTTTTCGGCTTCTTTAGGATCTATTCGAAAGTGGAGATTTTTTTGGCTTTTCCGTTTTTTTTTTGGAATGAACAGGATTTTTTGAGTGTTTCGCGGATCTATTCGAGATTTCTGCGAAACTTTTCGGGATTTTTCGGAATTTTTTAAATCGATTTTTCGGAATACTTTCTGGATTAGCGACACCTTTCAAGATTTTTTGGCACTTTCCTGGACCTTTTCGTGTCCCTTGGGATTTTGTGGAATTGTTTTTGAATTTCTCAGGCCTTTCAGTGATGTTGTGGAACTTTTGGGAATTTCAGACATTGATTTAGGTCTTACTGTGATTTTTCCAGACATTTTTGGTGTTCTGTGCAACTTTCTTTACACTAGCCGTCCTTAAAAGCAACTCTGCAAAACTCAGTATTAAATTTGCGAGAATGGAGAGGTGTAAAAAAAATTGTCGTTGTTAATGTTGTTGTTGTAACAGCGTAGAAATTTCTCAACGAGTATTGGGGAACACAGAGTAGAAAGCGCCTCTTTAACTCATTTGTGGGGCGTAAATTCAACGCCAGAATCCCAATTTCTGCTCACCGTCAAAAAAAAAATGAAAAAGAAAACTGAAATTATGTTTTACATTATTTCTATCGACAACTTTTATGGAACTGCTCTGCTGTATTTACATACATCAGATAACATCGGCTAACTGCTTTTGCATGTTTTACCGACATAATCTGGAAAATTAATTTTTAGTTACAGTTACGCTGCAGCAGTGGCGCTGGATATGGTTACAAATAAAAAATGATAGCTCAAACATACTAACTACATATACATATGTAGAAGAAGCGAAACATAAAAAAAAAACATTTGATTCGACAACAACAGGTTCGACACGTTCTTGAGAGTGTGCTACACATCCATTGACAAACAGTCGACTATTTGCAAAATCCATCCAAATGCAAACGTTTATGATGGAACTCAATGCTCACGAGCAAAAAGTACAAACACAAAAACAAAAAAAAAAATTACAACTACAGCAAAATAACTGACTAATATTAGTTGACTATTCTTCAGCAATTTGGAAGATTATAAATTTAATTATTGCACATTTATTGTTAAAACAAATTGCTACTTTAACGATTATTATTAAGTTAATAATATTAACATATATTTTTAGATCGCAAATTTGCTGCACCACGTTCTCAGACAGTAGTCAATTAGTTTGTCAATGATTTAGACAGTCAGTCAGTCATTTAGCCGGGAAGCTGTTTGTATCTACATAGGTTGTTATCTGTCTAATCGGTTCATATGTATGAGCGAGTGAGGAACAATGAGCATCTAGGAAGCCTTGAGTGTTAATTTTGTTGCTAGTACAATACATCTGACTTTTTGATTATTTATGCATGAAATCATGTGCACATCCATTCACACAATTTTTAATGTTTTTTTTTTTTATTTAAATTCTAATTTTTTTCCATTCAATGCACTTTTTCCAATTCACTCATTCATTAGCGACATTTTCACAACAATATGTTTCGAGTTTGCTGTGCGTCTCCTTGTTGCTTCGCCTATTCGCTAAATGAAGTGCGCTTTGCTTTGCTCAGTAATTGCTCGACTCTTCCTTTTGTACATATGTACATATGTATCTATTTCGGGTAAGCTTTTATCGACATAATACTTTTATAGAATGTTTTGAAAGTTCTTTAGTTATGAGTAAATGGTATCAGCTAAGCAAATGGGTCGCTGCCCAGACGGTACCCAACAACTAAAAATATTTTCCAACCGTAAGTGTTGCAGCTGAGTTGATTGAAGACATTTTTTTTCATTGCCTCCAAGAGCCTTTAATTGACTAGAAACAACTTCCAAATTTGTTTGAACGGATTTCTGGTATTTATAAAACCGACTGCCTTTCAAAATCATCTATAAACTCCGGCTAAGCTATGCAGTGTCCGTTAGTGTAGACGATTTGATGCTGATATTAGAAGTAGCACGGTTTTTGTGAACTCCATAAGAGAGGGAGGGAGGGAGGGAGTTTTTTTATTCACTAGGAAATTCAAGATTTCCGCTTAGTGTAAAAACGTCAGTGTAAAAACGGCCCTTAAAGTACCTAGATAAAAAATGGGAGGGTCATAGAATTTCACCGCTTCGAAGAGATATTTTCTTTAATAATCACTGATATGTTGGTTTTCAAGTGTTTTCTACTTGGCTACAGTGACTTTTTGAATAGAAGTTTTTATTTTGGCAAAAAAAAAAACGTTTTGATTTTTGAACATACATATAACATATTTGTCTTGGTGGAAGAATAGCATTGTTTTTATCCCTCGCCAAATGCGGTCGTGTTTGCTTCACATCAACGTATAATCTGCCCACCAATTCAGAATAATATTTGCCATTGGCTGGACTATGCGGAGTGGGAACCAACGTAACCTAACCAAATCTACATACCAGGTCCACCGTTCACCCGCAGAAATCCACTGCCTTGACTATTTCCTAGTGTGTCTGATGGATCGTGATGGATCCACGGGGACCCTTAGCGATTACGAAGGGGCGCAAACATTTGTCCGGTTTGAGGTAGAACAGCGCTAAACACTCCCTTGAAGTGGTCAGAGCATTACGCCAAGCGCTCACTGCATTCGATAGGCCAATCTTTCTTGGTTTCAGTGATGATTTTTAAAGACACATTTTTATTTTGTAAGAAAACTTTTTATTGCTTTGCAAAGGCAAACATTCTACTGATAACATACACCAACAACACAATACCTAATAAGAATAATAATAAACAATACACAAATACAAACAGAAAACAACAATTAGCGCAGCAACTTTAAATGACAGCAAGTAATAATAGAAACAATAACCAAAAAGTACTTATTAACATATGTAGTACGAGTAGACAAAGTATGCAATGCATTTTGCATCAGTTAGGTGAGCGGGCAATTATGTAGGTTTGCCAGGCGGGCGCCGACGGGTGTTTCGTGCAGCCTGTAGGCTACTGATACGAGCACGCAAATGAACAAACGATCGACAAGCGTCAATGTACATATGTATATATGTACATATATACATTAGATCGTATCACCCTACAAGCAAACAAAAAAACCCAGGATTTGCAAGGAAAAAAATTTAGGTTTTTTGGTCGTACCGGTGACACCTACATACATTCGGCAAACATTTTTTGTATACAAATTTATACTGGAATAATCGATCTACTTGTTGTTGGAAACATTTGAATGATTTTGATGGGATTTAATTTGCTGACATTAGTGTGGAACGTTAGGGCGATAAGAACTAAGATCTGCTGGGTAATTACCAAAACGGAGTTTTTGAGGTCAATGCAATGTGGAACACAAATAATTGTATTCTTGAGACAAGAATATTGGTATATCTTACTTTAAGATCCAACTGCAAATGCCAAAGATATGATGACAATTATGAAAAGCCAACCCTGTGTTGGCAAAATAATTTTCAATTTTTTTTTTTCGAAATTTCCTTGCAAAAATACTTTAGCATCAGGTGTGTACGTCGAGCTTTTTGTGTTGGTACATTCTAATGTACATACAAATTCATGTATGAATGAGCAGTAGATTTCATCAAAGAACAAAACATCAAAAGCTTCGCAGACGTCAGCAGCTGTTGTTATATGGACAGACATCCGTAAATATATACAACTGGGCCAAAGGCAATATTATGTGCGTTTTTGTACTGGTTGTTGATTTTGTTGCATTTGTTTCACTTGTTGTAATATGTTTACATTATTTTTGTGTGCTTCTTTTCATGCACAGAATCGACTATCGTTTTTTTTTTTTTTAATGATACACAATGCACTTTTCTATTTTGTTTTCTACTTTTACAATATTTTGCGTTAAAACTTTCAACAAGGTGTGCATATCTTAACAACCAGACTGATAACCGCAATGCAATGACTTCGAAAAAAAAAAGGAAAAATGCATAGCTGTGCGTGCAGACAGTAGCTGGTGTAAAGATATCAGCTTAATAATAGATATTTAAATACAATGATGTAGACGAAAATTATAGAAAAAATGAATAGCACACTACACTTACGAGATAAAGTAATTTACTATGAAAACAATGTATTAAATAAAAAAGTACATATCAAAAGAAAAAACCGCTACACGCTATAGTGATGCATATATGATTTCACCACATCAAGCTCTAACCACCAACAACAATAATAATAATAATAATAATAATAATAATAATAATATTTTGGCGCTTGCACACTTACTAAATGTTTGCTGCTAGAAAAACACTTTTGCTACCCAGGCTCTACGGTGTTGTATTACGCACCTGCAATGACTCAGCCACAGCGGCCACCAGTATAGATCTGAAACAGTGTTAAGCCTTATCGCAAGGGTTGGTTCTTATTGGGCAGTGACCGATCAAGGCACCTGTTAACATAACGCGAAGCCGCTGAGCTACATATGTAACTCAGATGCTCCTTTGACCGCTGAAGATCCTTTATAGACCAGAAGGATCTTGAAACTTTTCTTGCCAAAGGTTTCCAACAGCGCTCGCTTGGCTAACTGAAGGTTATAAAGAGCCGCATTTTCCCAAGAGCAGTCAAGGTAACTCTACACCATCACTGTCAGGTAAACGAGCCTCGAGTGCCTTGAAGAGTAAGTAATTTTTAAAAGGCTGGCGATTGTCTGTAGGCGATGTTCTTTAAAGTGCAATGGGGTAAGTGTAATCGTTCTTTAGGATATGCACCTACTCAATACTGACTTTAACGTCCCCGTTCGCATGTTCTGGGTAGCTTTTCAAAACTTCTATAGATCCGGAGAAGGAAACAGAAAGTTCTACAAACTTACGCTAAACAGTTTTATTTTTTGTTTTTAATTTAACTTTTTCGACTTTTTGAAAACAAAAAAAAATGTTTTTTTTTGGCGTAATCTTGCAGAACTTTCATTTTTCTTCTCAGGAACTCTAGAGCTATTGAAAAGCTACTAAGAACAGCTTTTTTTTTGCCTTTTTGCGCCATACCGTATGCCAACTTCACAGACATATCAGCAACTATGTAGAGGCGTCATCAATTGTTCACTACTTAATCGAATTGTGTCACTCAGCCAGTGAGATAGTGAATCAATGCAGTAGAGTGTTTTGATGAGAAGCCGTGTTAGTCAGTCGATCTGTCGACACTCATGATGTAGGTATGTACATATTTAAGTATGTATGTATGTATGTGTGTATGTAGATACTCGTCCATATTTGCCATCTACTTAATGCCTTATATCGCTTGGTTTTGACTGTGGAGTAATGAAGAATTCGAGCTCAACACTCGGCGGTTTGTTGACTTAAAAATGACGCTTAAAAAACACAAAAAATTAAAAAAAAAAAACAATGTTATATTGCTTCATTGAAAAAAAAATATATAAAATTGTAATGCAGCTCCTAAAACATTGCTTGCTTACATATGTGTATTTAAAATATTTTTAAGCAACAACAACAACAGCAGTGCATCAATGAAACAACTGTTGCTTGCACATGCAATGGAAAAAGTGAAGTGAGAGAAAAAAAAACATGAAATAATTGCAACAATGTACAACGCAAGAAAACATACATATATATGTACATATAGTACAAAAAAATACATATGTAGTTGTTTACACACATTTGTAGATGAAATCGTACATTGCTGTTAATCTTGCTGTTTATTTATCTGTTTTCTTACTACATTTTTATTTCGTATTAATTTCTCACTCCAAACTTATTTTGTTGCTTCTTTTGAAATTTTTTCACCTACGTCTTAGTTTGGCGCTCTGTTAATCGCACAACAAAGGCAATGTAAAGCAACTTTTTATAAGCTTGCATATTTACTAAATACTATGTACCTATGTATATGTATGTATATGTATGCACATATGTATGTATGTATGTCTAATTTTGTTTTGTTTTCTTTGATATCAATTTCTTTATGCACTTGCATTTATTGTCGGTCTCAACCTGTTCGCTATCGCTCGCTGAACATTTCGTAAAGTTTTCACGGTGCTTCTTAATCTCTCTCATCGATGAGCTTTCATGTAATTTTTTCTTTCTTCTACTTATCGCTTAGTAAATTTTATTGCTTTTCAGTTTCGAAACAATTTATAAGCTGTTAAATGGACATACATATGTACGCACCATGTAAGTGCATAGGCTACAAAGAGCAGTGCATTCTTGAGTGTCTCAGAAAGAAAAAAAAGCGCAATTAAATCGTTACTTCAAATGTGTGAAATGGTATTAAATTGCAACACTTCTTTATAATGCCTCGACGATAAAGTAAATGAAGGACTTTTGAATAAAATAGCCCTATGGAAAGTGAAAGTAAAACCAAGCGAAAGCAAGCAAGCGAAAGTTCTAGAAAAGTTATATGACAATGGCTGATAGGTTGACATTTCCTAAAACAATAAGCGGTTGCTCGTCTTTTCAGAGATTATAAGGGCCAATTTCACAGGGCATAGCTAACTCAGAATCGGCAGTTAACTAAAGTTAGCTAAAGATTTTCAGTTAACTGCCAATGTGACTGTGAATTTGGCCGTACATAAAACAAATTTTTGAATTTTGAAGTCAAAAAGGCAATGCAAATGTGGTTGCACCGCGTTTTCCAATAGTTATACAATGTTGAACATAGTTTTATCATAGACAAAAATTTTGTAACATATTGAACGTTTCGAGAATTTATATTGACATACTTTTGGAACTTCGTTGAAATTTTCGTGTTTTTGGATTTTTCAGGATTTTTCGAAGCTTTTTTCTCAAACCGTTATATACTCTCAAAACCTTATGAAATTTTCTCATGAATAGAAATGCTCTCTAATTTTTTCGATAATTCAGTATTTTTTTCAGGACTTAATCGTGAACTACTTTTCGGGGTGCTTCGGTTTTTAGTAATTCCTTTTTGGAGTTTGATTTTTCTTCGATACTTACTCGTTACCTCTTCGTGACTCTTGACGAACTTTTTGGTTTTTTTTTCGAACTTTGAAACCATATTGGACCTTCGGAGGGTCCTTTCATTCTTTTCACATTTCGAAAGTTTTTCGGAACTTTCCTCTGACTTTCATTTTGGGACTTTATTTGGCACTCCTTGGGGAATTTTCGAACTTTAAAATTAGCTTAAAATCTTTCGGAGTTTTCTTAAATTTTTGAAATTTCTTCGAGAATTTGTTGTGACTTTAATTTTGGGCCTCTGCCGGTTTTTTTTTTTATTTCCTCGGACCTGTCTAAATTTTTCGGTATTTTGGGAATTTGAAATTCCTTTAAAATCTTTCGGAGTTTTTCCTCTAGAATTATAGGTCAGCCAAAAGCCCCCAAAAATCCAAAAAAGTGCAATGGGAGCCCCAATAAAAATCATTAGTATTAAAAATGGTTAAATAAACAATTGGATATTATTATTGCAAGTCTCCGGAAGAGAACCAAAGCTATTCGATCGATAAAATATTGATTTTCAAGAATTATATACCATTTCTACGAAAAGTTGTTCTTTCCCATGCATTAAACTTCCCACTTAACTCTTTTCGGACCACCCTAATGTACATGTATAATTACACCTGAGCTCTCTAACATCGGATATTCTACCCGGGTTAACCTGTATCTCAAGTATAATAATGTGATCTTAGAAAGCGAGCATTAAGAGCAGTTAGAGCTTAGCACCATGGCACAGGATGTGCTCTGTTCAAAGGCTGGTAAATAGGAGCATTCTCGGTTGTAAGTTTGTAGGTAACTTTGTTTTTTGAGTAAATTTTTTTTTTAATTGTTTTATAACAGTTTATTCATAAACCCATTCAATACACTACATATTGTGAAATTCAAATCAAAAGAACCGTAATAAATTAAAAGTAATCTTCTTGCGGAAATAACGCAAAAATTCTAGGAATCGCGCACACCACACTCTTATCAACACTACAAATGTTGTTGCAAAAATATTAAAAAGAAAACGCAAATACGCTTCTGATAAAAACATCGAAAAAGAAACAAGCAACAGAAGTGAAAAGAGTAGATAAAAAACTGCATCGGAGATAGATTTGTTGGGTGCGATAGGCCTTCGGAGAAAAAATATATACCTATATATAAAGATACGAATAAAAAGCTACAAACAGATAGCAAATAGCCTTCAAATTGGCAAAACAAAAGCAAAAGATTATCAGAACTGAAATGAAAGTAAAAAGTCATACATACATACATATGTATGTAAGTGTACTGTCTTCGCAAATGTGTATATGCATATGTATTGATACTGATAAGGCACCACAATAACGTGATAAGGCATACATATCCACACTTGTGGTTTTGCTTTCAATTCATTTACACGTCAACTATTCAAAGCAGTGGAAACACATCTGGCTACAAACTATAATGTATGTATGTATTACAATCGATTGCCGCGAGAAGAACTTTTAGTAATTTTCTAATTACATTTTGATGTACTCGTCGCTTCGTTTGGGTTGCAAATTAACGAACTTATCTACTACAAAACGTGATTTTCTAGTAAGAAAATACATAAGTTCATACCTACATATATCTACATATTAAAAGAAAAAAACTCAAATGACATTGAATACATCACGCTATGTTACTTAAATACTGTTAGTAGTGTTGTTCCGATACCGCCATGTACTCGATGCCTGTATTCTTTAAAAATATCGAAGAAAAGTATCGATGCTACCAATACATATATCGTAGAGAAGTACTCGATACTTACTCGAATCGAACTTTTTATAACATACTGTAAAACAAATATAAAACCAAGGCTATGAACTTGGTATTTGTAAAATTTTTGGAACTTACCAAAAGAGTGGTCGCAAGCTTGTTCGAATCTTTCTTGCAAAATCCGAAAGTTTGACTATTCTCATTTCCAATCGTCGATTTCACAAGTGAATATTCCCTTTTGCAAATGACTATTCTCATTTACAAATGATCATCTCTATTTTAATTTTGATTATTATTCTTATACTTGCGGGAAGGATTCGAGTACAAAAAGTACTCAGCACTTGAAGAAAGTATCGAGTATTTACTCGTAGTTACTCGCATCGTAACAACATTAACTGTTAGAGAAAGAGCGAATTTGTTTGAGAACTTTTTAGCAGCACGTCTTCTTTTCTCTACGATATATGAGACTGTATTAATCTCTCGAATTATATGTATATGCATATGGCGAATTAATTAATTAATATCCTTACTTGTGTTTTTTTTTTTACAAAACCGTCAATCAATCTTGAATTCAATTACATAACAATTCCGAACACGATTATTGGTTGCGAGTTTATTTATACAAAATTACGCGATAATCTAATCATGAAAATGAAAATAAAGCGGTTTCGAATAAGAGATATATCTTATAGTTTTTTGATAAAGGGTATCAGTTTAAAACAAAAAAAAAAGTCTTGCTCAATTTTTCACTGTGAAAATTCGTTTCGAAACTTTTCGTGATTTTGCCGTGGAGCTTCGAGACTTTTCGGCTTCTCTCAGGACCTTTCAGATTTTGTTTTGTGATCTTTCGGTATTCCTCGGAATCTTTCGAGCTTCTCCGTTTATTGGAAAAAGGAGGAAGTTATCAATTCGTCGGAATATTTTTTTGTATGTATGTAACTGCATAACTTTGGACTGCGTCAACCGATGAGATCTTTCGACCGTGTCTCATTACATTTCGGCTCTTGGTTGTTTAAGAGATAAATATGTATATAGATCCCTTAGAATGAGCTTGCTTGTAGTAAGCGGCATGCCTAAATACGCCCAGAGCTGCCTTCCCTTGCCTGGTAAGATCCGGTGCCACGGCACCCATATCATGTGATGAGCAGAGTAGTTCGGTTTTGTAACTCATCTCGATTAATTTTGTCGATTGAA
Source organism: Rhagoletis zephyria (assembly GCF_001687245.7). Taxonomy (NCBI): domain Eukaryota; kingdom Metazoa; phylum Arthropoda; class Insecta; order Diptera; family Tephritidae; genus Rhagoletis; species Rhagoletis zephyria. The sequence continues at coordinate 850,725 of NW_016157097.1, forward strand.
GTAGTAGATTTGATGTGTAATTTAGCCGCTATCTCGATTGAGAATTTAGTCGATTTCTTACAGAAACGCACTACAGATTGCTTAGCCATCTCGTTTATAGATCTGCGGCAGTCCACTACGGTTTATGAATTGCAGGTGACCGAGTCAACCGCTGTCAATACCGCATGACTATCTGAGTAGATGAAGATGTAGGTACTTATGACTTCTCTTTTACGTAAGTATTCGACCGCCTCCTGCATCACAGCAACTTCAGCTTGAAAGACGCTGTAGTCCAGTCCCAGCTGACCTGAGAAGACCCACGTAGGAGGGGGTCAAGTTGTGAATCATCTGATCAAAATTATCTATCTCGAATAGGAATTCTATACTTCTTTGTGAAGTTTAGACTTTGTACAAAATTGCTACGTTCGATCGCTCACTTACAGTTTTAAAGGGCTACGCCTAGATATTTTCAGGATGTCGATAGCTTCAGCGTCGGGTTGCTTTGGGCTGGGAGCTGCAGTGAGGGGATTTAGTACTTCCTGGCAAAAAGTGCCAGGTCAGTTTTATCTGGGTTAACAAGCAGTTAAGGCCATGCGATTTTTTAAGTTTACAATTCAATTAAATGGCAAAAAAAATATTTCCTGTCACAGACCGATAAGGATCGCGGCTATTGATACGATAGATTGCTTTTGTTCAATTCCATTACTGAGAGACAATTTGAAAATTCCCCGTAAAGAGGTTAATGGTAAATTTGCAACATTGCGGAGTTGTGAATCTTTTTTTATTGACAGTTTCCTACTTAAGAGCTACTAAAATTTAGTTTCGCTGACGCGTCAGCTAGATTTTAGTGTTTTTGTGAATGAAATGAATGCCCACCGTTGGCAGAACTCCATAAGCAAGTGCCCTGCGCTGGGCATGCCTGATATAAAGCAAGATAAAAGGAAAAAATATTCACATATTTGGAAGGTTTCCTGCGTTTTGGAAATATCTATAATGAATGTGGCTTGCTCCGAAGGAAGGGTGAGATACTTCACTACCTGTTACTGCCACGCTTCAAACATATACACAAGAACTATGTATAATGCAATGCATGCATGTAATACTATATACATATGAATGTATGCAAGTGCATACATATGTTTGCCAACATTACCACAGCAAATTCCAACATGTGAACACCATGAACAATGGCGAATTGTAAAAGCGCAAGCGCAAGCGCGCAAGCTATTATTATGAATGCACAAATGTATGTATGTAAGGCGATATGTACATATGCATGAATGTATGTAAGTTGGTAGTTACACGTGTAAAAGCCAATGAACGCCTGACATGCTGACATACTGGCTGATGTTGCCAACAATGGCAACAACAACCAAAAATAACCGACAACAATAGCCAACTTAGCAGCCAGCAACAGTTGTCAAAGCCAAAGACTGGAGTAACTACAGCTGCTTGCAACAAAGCGAAAAAAGGCGCATTAACACCCGTGAACAATCAACGACCGACTGTAGAACAAGACAAAGGCAATGTTAGCAGCAGTGGCAACAGCAACGACGTCAGCACTTGTAATAGAGCAGCAGCAGCAGCTAGAGTAACATACAGTGATGCCAGATTGTGAGTTAAAGGGGAACAAAAATACATTTTTATGTTCATTTTTATGTAGATCTTTCAAACACAAAAGGGATTGTCATTTAACACAATTATCGCTGCAAATTAGGCCAGAATTCAATTAAGCATAAACGGTACCCTTACATCATTAATTGTCCTGTAGATATGATGCGGAGTAAATCTACTATGAATCTAGATCAATTGAATGAAATGGTTCTCACATTAGCCCATTCAAATGCTGAATCAAAAAGATTTATTTTTATTTTTATTTGTAACTGATGTTAAATGTTAAAGCAGGACAAACTATCTAACGAAATGTTAAATATGTAGTATATGGGTCACCCCATGTCAAATCGACAAATGATTGGAATCGACCAATTTTGATTTCGGTCAGAACTTCTCTTTTATTAAATATGCAAAAATCCTAATTCTACAATTTCCGAGATTTGGCAATTTTATTTTTTTAATACGCTACCCAAAAACTATTAAATTACCAAAAATGGTTCTGGTCTCATTTCAAAGGTAAAATTTGGGGTTATATAAAAAAAGGGAAAAAATTCAGAATTCGGATATTAAAATGGTAAAAGCGGCCGCTGTGTGACAACATCAAGGTGCACACCACAAATCCGAGGAGCAGCTCGGCCAAACACTGTATTAGAAAACACTTAAACACATTTTTGGCAAACATTTTTTTATCCAATACCTCTAACTGGTCGTAAAAGACGCCTAAATTTTCAAAACTTTGTTTAAGTTATTAATTTTTTAAATTAAAACAAAAAAAAAATTGTTTCGTAAAGTCCAAATAATGTTATATTAAACCATTTTTAATTAATATTTAAATTTATTTTTAATACAGTTTGCAAAATATATATTTTTCGCCTTCCCTTACCTTCGTGAAACTTTCAGCAGCTTTTGAGATCAGTTAGAGGTATTGCCAAAAATTTTCATAAGTTTTTGCTCTTACGATTTTTTAAATTTCAAAATGATACGACTTTTTGCTTTGAATATTTAATTTTGTAACATATTTTTATATATAGCCCCAAATGTCACCGATGGAATGAGGCAAGAACCATTTTTGCTGCTATAATCGTTTTTGAGATATTCAAAAAACTCATTAAAAAAATCCGGGAGACAGTACTTTGTTTTATGAAAGAAGAAAAGTTCTAACTAAAATTCATCCAAATCAAAAGTGGTTGATTCCAACTATTGGTCGATTTGGCATGGATTGATCCATACAAATGTAAAATAAGAGTTGCTTTTGAATCAAGAGAAGTCAAGTGCTTTAACCGCGAAGCCGCCAAAAATCAGAGTCGCTTACACAATGGAAATAATTTGTAACAGAGTTACTTTTGAGAATTTTCCGAAAAAATTGTTAAGGGATTTTTCGGCGACTTTTGTGGGCAATTCAACAGAGAATGTCTGGCTCCACTGGCAACAGCAACAGCAACAGCAGCAGCGCGGCAGCAGAACATTATCGGCGACCATGACCCAATAAAAGTGCTCGAGTACAGAATGTTGTTGGCTCACTGAATGTTGCTTAGACTTACATAAGTATGTATATGGATATGCAGGTATGAATGTATCTACATACACAGTTGTTGTCGCCCATTTACTTCTCATATGTACATACATATGTATGTATGCTGCTGCTTTTATTGTGACTGCTGTTTTATTTATTTTATTTTTTATTTCATACATATTTTTTTGCAAAAATTTTTTAGCTGCTCTTCATCATTGCTGCATATAGTAAATCCAATACTATTCAACAACAACAAAATCAAGATAAAATAAAAACAAATTGAAAACAAGTGAGCAGCAACTTGAATGAAAAATATGCAGAAAAAATGCAGCATGAAAATAAGCGGAGCGGAGCAGCACCAGCAGTGCAGCAATAATTCAAAGTGGCAGTCAGTCAGTCAGTCAGCATGACGCGCGTATCTTACTATACATACTCCATGCAACAAAAAAAAAAACATAAATTGAAGAAAAAATAAATAAATATGTATTTACGTTAAGAAATTTCACAGAATTAACAGCAGTAAGGTAGTCAGCCAGTGAGGCAGCCCCATGCATGCACTATGTATGTATGTATGTATGCATGTACATATGTAGATCGCGCGTTGTACATATGCAAGTATAGTTTGCGTACATATATACAACATATACATATAGAGACATACATATGTATGTATGTGTGTTGCACCGTTGCATTGTTTGCGTTTAAGGCGGCTCGCCGAGTGCCAGTTGAACGGACTGACGAGCATGAATGCGGTGCAGACATGGCGTGTTAAGCGCCTGCCATTCACCACAACAACAAAAGCAATAAGAAAAAGAATTACAACAGCAACACATAACAATACAAATGTAGTTACATACTTACTTACATAGTACATAGATAATGCTGCGCTCATCAACAACATTGGCAACAACAACATCATCCACTTCACCACTAACAACGCGCAGATTCGCATTAAATTTAATTTGATGGATCATTGCAAGCGGATCATTGCACCATGCACTAGCATCAACAGTATGAGCAGGCAAGCAAAAGCAGCAAAAATGAAAAAAGAAAAAAAAACCTTAATGAACTCGTACATTCACTCGTTCAACACATGCTAACCAACGCTCCTATGCAATCTATGCAAATGCACTTGGGCGCATCAGATGCATTGTGGTTGCATGCAAATGCCTTCAAACAAAAAAAAAAAAACAAAATCAAAATATTTGATCATTTTAATTCTTTAAGAGTAAAGAGTAGTTTATTCTTGTATGGTTATGGGACGATCTTTTGTTTGTTTTTTGTTTCGTCTCAAGATGACCCTTGTTGGCACATGTCTTGTCGTCGGTAAATACATACATACATACATACCTGCATACATGCATGGAATACATATGTATGTATGACAGAAGTTGTTACAGTTAAGCCTATTTAATGTGCGCTAATTCCAAGTACTCCAACTTTTCAAATTTACTAAGGACTAATGGCGTTTTCTTTTCTACGAAATATGTTGCCTTCTCTCTGCCCTCTCCTTAGTATGTGTGCGTAGACGCCACTGAAAAGGCAATACAGTGAAACCTCCCTTGGACGGACACTCACCGTCAGTCATTTTTTGTCCGCCCAAGAGAGGTGTCCGCTCAATGGAAGGGAAGCTTATTTTAGAACTTTTTAATGTTTTAATTAATTGAATAGTCACTATTTCTTAGTTGAATAAAAGTTATTGATATTACATCGTTCAAACAAAAATGTGCATGTATTTTTTCAAAAATGCATATTTCATTTATGTGCGTAAAATAAAAATAAATATTGCATTTCAGTCCGTAAACTACATAAAACCACAGATTCATTACTTAAAAAAACTGGGAAATTGTCGATTGATTTGTTATGAAAAGAAATCTTAATGTCCGTTGATAAGAGGTTCGCGTCCGCTCAATAGAGGTTTTTGTGTCAATATGCGAAATAACTGTCCGCGTCCGGCCAAGAGAGTGTTCCCTTAAGAGAGAGTAATTTGTTCCGAAATTTATACTTAAAACTTGGTATAGAAAAAAATGTCCGCCCTAGGGAGGTGTCCGTCTAATAGAGGTGCCCGTTGGGAGAGGTTTCACTGTATTTTTCGGTAGAAAAGAAGTCGCCATAAGAAAATTTTGGTTTTTCTGAAGCTACTGAGTTCTGAAACAAGATAAATACTTATCGCATATCGTCGATGTTTTTTCAAAACCGCCCATCGACCAGTTTAATTTTTGTAATGAATATTTGTAAGTAATTGCATTAATTTTGTTTGAGATCACTGCAGCCCTTTTTGTAGCTGAAATTATATGGTGCAAGAAAATGTTCCTGCAGCATTTGAAGTCATTGCACTCCATCACGACGACTCACATAATTTTAAACTAACATATTCTCACCAAATGCAAAAAAAAATTTAATTAACTCATATCGATAGTTTTTTAAACATTTACTCACTCTAATAAAAGTTGGCATTGTTGCATATGTACATAGTTAACTTTCGAAAGCATATTTACCTGAAACGAAACAGTGAAAAAGAGCATTTTAAATTACACATTAAACAAAAAATTTTCGATTAAACACTACACTCATACTCGTATTAATGTAAATCGTACTAATGGTAGGCACACGAGCAAATATATATTCATTGATTCTTTTCAGGGACTCAAGTAATTGGCAGGATTTGAGTGAGACTCATAAAGCTACAAAAGGATTTTCCTGTCTTTTTTATAAGAAATTTTTGAAAAATGGGCGTGGCAAACCACGAAAACCAAGAAAAAACACAACTGAATTCCATTCTCATATACAAATTTAGGAGTACCGTTAATTTCTTTATGACCAAATGACCGGATCTAAACCAAATTACGCGACGACTCTTGAGTTACCACCTTTCCGATAAAAAAAAAGAGATTATTGAAATCGGTAATTTTATGTAAATAAAGTGCAATTCATGAAACTTTAAAAAGTGCATTTAGTTATTACATACTGTACATAAAACTTGCATACATGTATTTTAAAGAGCGTATTATTTGAAGCGAATTTTCAGTATTTTCTATTTTTGTACTGAAAATCTGTAGTTAACTGTCGATTATGAGTTAACTACGCACTGTGAATTTGGCCCTAAAAAGGGGTAAAACCACTCCTGCTTACCATGTAACGGTGGTTTTCACAAAGGTGAAAAACTATATTTAATACGAGCGCCGGATTTTTAAGGTTCGGCTTCGCCCTAACTTCGACTTTCTTACTTGTTTTTATTTGAATTCAATATGAAAACTGACAGAAGTAAAACAATAATTTTTTACTTAAACTGCTGGTGAAACTTGCTATTAGGTATACATACAGTCAGCGTCAAAAATATGAATATTCCGCCGTTTTGACGTTTTTATTTATTTATATTTTCCGTACCAAATTTTTCTTATTTTTTTTATAAAAAATATAGTTCATTCAACAGCAAAAGCCGAAAAAACCTTTTTTTTCATATAGAACTTGGGAAAATTCAAGAAATACCAAATAATCTTCATCAACATTTTTAACATTTCACATCGATTTCTTAAAAAAAAAAATTAGAGTATGAAATTTTGTCGCCCATTACATTTTAGTATAATAAGTGAAAGTTTGAAGTCTCTAAAAATTTCTGTTCATTTTTGAGTTTTTTTTTTTTTTTTTGTTGCACATTTACTTCCAAAGAAGAGGGGAAGAATTTGTGTGAAAGTTTTGCAATTTATTGTGTAATTGCATACCGCTTACGAACTGATAAAGTTCAATAAAGATATAAATATTCATATATAGAAGCAAACTGATAAGATAAGAATTGATGGACTAAGAAAGAGTACTCAAATAGCAAACTTTATTGATTTATAACAGTTGAGAGTAGTGAAACTCATTTAGACTGCGGGCAAAACTAATATTTTTGGAGCACACATGAGTGATTGGCAATTTTAAGATTACAAATGTGAAGGATTTTGTGATTTATGGAGACCACTTGATATTAGCAAAGAGACCGATCAAGATAAGTTACAAACAGTTATTAAAAATTGAATCTTTGGAAAAGTCTCAAAAACCATAGTTCAATTTAAAGCAGCCCCACTGTAATCTGCTACACTGAACTTCTACACACAAAAGTCTCTCAAACATACGTCCGAATCTGTCCATTTTCCGTTTATCTGCATGCTGGCTGTTTTTTTTTTTTTTTAAATTTTAAAATTAAGATTTTTATGCGATTTGACGTTTAGGCCAAGGTTAGTTGTTGTTGCTATTGTCGTTTTCATTGTTATTAATGCTGCAGCAGCAACATACTCTTTGAGGGATATCACGTTTATTTTCATAACAAATGTAAGTAAATGAGCTGCCAGAACACACACAATAGAAAAATATACATACATACGTACGTATGTATGTACGATAAACTGCCGATAAACAAAAAAAAAAATTGCTCTGCTCGCTCCTTTTGGCTTGCTAGTGGGAGTTTAGCGCGTCGAACAGAAAAAGAATAGCCAAGCGAAAACATGTTTGCGGTTGGGTTGCAAACACCAAAGTTGATGTCAAGTGTGTATGTAAGTATGTATGTAAGTACGTAGATGGTTGCATTTTTAAAGGTCAAACATGCATAAACTTGTTAATTGATACACAGTCAGGTAGTTTTGTGCAGCAAAATTGGCCATCGACGTGAGCGGCTTACCATACAGACATACATACATATGTACATAAATGTGTACATACAAGTGTGCAATACATTTTAATAAAAATCTGTTTAGCCAAGGTTGACAGCTTTGGGAATTAAACTGATTTATGAGATGTTTGAGTTTGAAGATGGTTTTTAGATAGTTTTGGTTAAAAAGGCAGATGTTAAGTGAAGCTAGTGCTAAGTTTTAATTGTAATTTATCTTATAATAAAAAAATAATAATAATAAAAGCAGAGGGTTAAAAAAACGAGTGCGTGTAGTCCCTACGCGCGCAAGAGAGGAAAATTCATAAGAAAAATTTCAGAAAGGAAGAAGTTTACAATTTACATATTTTCTAATTTATATTTTTTTACACGTGCTTTATTTTTGTTCTCCTTTTTTCTTTGATACGTAAAATATGGGGCTATATTTTTAGTACAGAACAATCCTAGGGGGTGAGAGCATAAAAATTCGGACTATACTTTTTCCCTCATGCATTTTTGTACCACCCTAATGTACATACCACCTTCACTGTGGCGTTAAATATTTAACGCAAACATGTCCGAACTCGATTAAGAAGTTTCCGTCCAAAAATAAAATGTTTTCAACCAGATGTGTTTACTACTCGTTAAACAGATCACAATCTTTAATACAGACCGCATTTTTTTATATTGTCCCGAAAAGGTTAAATTGATTATCGGAAAAAATCCACTCAATCATCAAAAAAAAAATAGGTGAAATAAGGCGAACAAAATTGTTTTGGGTTTATCGCTTGGCAACAGCGCTTTAATCGATGATCATTGCATTCAATTAAAGTATTTGCCAAATATGATGTTCAATTGTGCTTGGCAGCCAATAAGGAAGCCTTAAACAATTTGGTGTGAGCTTAAAATTATTCTGGCATATGTACATAAGTAAAAGCGAACGCTCAGTCGACCGAAAACCGAAAACAAAAAAAAATCTACCAAATTCGGGTGATACTTAGCTTAAGTTCTCAATGAGCAATCAAAATAACATACCCAAGGAAGTCGCCATTTTTTTGGTTAAAAAAAAAAAAAACAATTTTTAGTATGCTTTTGTTTTTCGGATTAGAAATGTTTGTATGTCTGTCCGTCAAGTAGAATTGAAAATGATTTACGATGACCTTGTCTCACCTCTGACCCGACTGGTTAAGATTGCGGATAAACATTTCCCGGTGAGAGGATCAGAATCTCAAACTAAAGCTAGTACATTGAACTGACAACTAATTAAGGCATCATTACAGCCTTAGCATATTAAAGTATAAAATACAGTCCCATCCGGATTTTATGAGGGTCCGTAGCACTCCCTGGATTAAATTAAGCAGCCGCTCCACTACACTGACGCGGTCTGTAGCCGTTTCAGAGATTACTCGAGAAGGTGATATGAATCTACTGGATTCTCTGCTTGCTGTTGAAATACTCCATTATTTTAGTTACGAGAGATTTGGGTCCCTAATGTCGCTTGAACACAAGAAATTGTCTTTTTTAGCCTCATTGCTGCTTCTGCGAAAACATTCGTGGATGCTGGTTTCAAATCGGAAAATATCCGCCTAGAATATGAATTTTGCCATTGGTACACTTAGATCCAAGTGTGGCTGCTACAGTGTTCAAAATTTGTGACTCTTTGCTGATTGTTCTAATCATCAGCTCTACAAGAGTCCCATTTAGGAATTGCAAAATGGCCTCAAGACTTCCAAATTACCCTTGAAGCTTCCCACTCTCCATGCGGTCGTACAAACTACGAGTAATTTAACTATTTAAATGTATGTATGTATGTATATTTTGTATGCATGTATATTTCTGTTTTTGTATTTTTAAGCGGGAAAAAGCTAATCGAATTAGTGATATACTTAGTTACATTTTATTCTGAGCATAGTAAAAATAGAACCAGTCAAGACTACAGACAAACGACTGACAGATCAACAAACACATGCCAGATAGCTTAGCAAATAGCTAAACGGCAGTGGGGTCGGACAGGTGGAGTACACACACTCGTACTTATGTACATATGTAGATGAACCGGCTGCCACTTATCGACCTATTTGCCTGCAGCTTCAAGTGTCAGCACGTTCCTATTTCGACCCCATTCTTAGTGTATGTATGTATGTATGTATGTATGTATGCATGCGAGTAAGTGTGTTGCTTAACGTTGGCGGCTGAAGAAAACAACACTGGTGGAAGTAAAAATAAAAACTTGGTAAACAGAAAAGTTTAATGCGCCACAAGACAAGAGGCAAGTACATACATAGTATAATTGCACACAAACACACATAAATATGTATACGCAAATAAGTGTAAATATGTTTCGTGGCATGCCTACACACATATGTACATACATAGGTAAGTATTTAGTAATTGAATTATTTCAATGTGCCAATGCTGTCACGTTTTTCAACTACGAGTATTTCCGAACGTTCGACTTCCACGAAATGGGCAATCGATTGATGCGCATTGCGTTGGAGCGCAATTTGGTTGGTTGGGCGGGTGAGCGGGTGAGCGGTGTGGCGGTGAAGGGTGAAAGCAAAAGTGGGATTTGAAGTTTGTTTAAGGGTGTCTGAAGCACTGGATTTGAGTGATGGCGTAGGTAAAAGGCGTCATCACAAGCTACTAAAGGTAATTGATTAGCAGCTTCAAATAGATGCAAATTTATTTACATACATATGTATGTATTAGAGGTATACGCCGCCGGGCCACGCCGCCGCCGCAAAGCCTGTCGGCGTAAACCTCTAGGATGTATGTATGTATATAGCGTTTTTGTTTTTGTGTGAGTGTGATTCGAACGTTCGAATCACACTCACACAAAAACAAAAACGCTATATACATACATACATATGTATGTATTAGAGGTATACGCCGCCGGGCCACGCCGCCGCCGCAAAGCCTGTCGGCGTAAACCTCTAGTATGTATGTATGTATATAGCGTTTTTGTTTTTGTGTGAGTGTGATTCGAACGTTCGAATGGTGTACACCATTTGAATATTCCAACTCCGATTTTTTCATAGTTTTTTATGTTATCCAAAAATGGGACTAGACTTAAGGCTTGCGAAATAAGTGTCAGTTTTTAGCAAAAATTTTACCGAAAATCTATCAATATGTCTTTTTTAGAAATCAATATTTTATATTACAAATTTGAAAATTTTGTACAAAATTGTTTTTAAAAATTTTTTCGTTTTTATATTCCAAAAGTGTTTTGAAAAAACTCTTTTTTGGCAAAGTTATGGGCATTTAAAAAAAGGGCCTTTTTTCAAAAATCGATATCTTGATAACGACAGGACAAAAAAAAAATATAAAAACAATCAGTAAGTCGTCTCTCATTTGGTACCATAAGCGTGAAAATTAAGAAAAATCGCAGTTCCAAAATCCAATTGGTGTCCAAATCGGGCTGAAATGCGCCATATACATATATAGGATTGACCTACAGCGAAAAAATACACCCCTGTATTTTTATTTTGAAATAAAAAAATTTTTAGAGGTCGCTCAAAGTTCTCCATTTATTTTATGTGGGGAAAAAAACGACTTTTCGTAGAAATGGTATGGAATTTCTGGCATTTTCTGGGGGTTTTGGCGGACCTATAAAATATAGTTTCTATGAAAAAATGGTTAAATAATTAATTTGGTATTATTATTGGGAATCTTCTGAAGAGAAACAGAATTTTCCGATCGAAAAATATTGATTTTCAAGAATTCCATACCAATTCTATGAAAAGTTGTTTTTTTTCCCAACAAAAAATACATGGAAAACTGAGCGTTTTGCGTGATGTCTAAATATTTTTTGATTTCAAAATAAAAAATAGGGGTATATTTTTTCGGTATAGAAAAATCCTAGGGGGTGAGAGCAGCACAAAAATCCCGACTCTAATTTGTCCACATGCATTTTTGGACCACCCTAATATACATACATATCAAATATTCAGTCTACTGTCCATTGTTGCCCCTGCGAATGTCCGCCATTTGCGGCGAAATGTGCAAACTTAATTTGGTATCAGACAATGGGCAAATCGACTAACGTCTTACTGTCGCCTGAATTTCCGCATTTCGTATTTGCCTAATACACATACGTACATACATAGCAGTTAATTTTTAATTTATTTATTTTTTTGGAATTTACAAAACTTTCGTTTTCATTGCAGCATTTTGCGGATGTGTACGCATACTTATACGTAGAATTCACGCATGGCGGTGGTGCCAATATTTGTTTGATACGATATTTTTAATAACATGAATTCACTGATACGCCCAGGTATGTATATTTTTAATTTAAGGCCTGTGTGCAGCTTTCAAGAAAACGGTCAAGAAAAAAATCTCCATAATTTCGTGTGTGTGACCAAGGAATTTTGACATCTGAAACAGCTAGTGAAAGCCTGTTGCCTCACTCTTTCCTCAAGAAATAATGGAACGGGCATATATTTCTGTTGCAAACCTGGGTTGCCTTGTGCTCTTTTTTCACAAAAAAACTTTAGAAAATTGCAGTAGAAAGCGTAAAAAATTTCTTAAGAACTGCGTACTGCCTTAAGAAAATTCGACACTAGAAAATTTCTTAGCCATTTATCCTACGTCATTTTATAGGGAGTGTTTGCTCTTTCTTGAGAGCTGCATTTTACTGAGAGCTGGACTTTACTCAACTTCGACCTTTATGGGATTTTATCTGCAAAAATTCAGGGGTTTAAATCTTGCAACTGCTGACAAGAAGAGAATCTCATTTACTCTCTTATCTGCCCTCTCATTTTACCGCGAACCGAGGCTTGTTGCAGGTTGACGATTTGGTCGTCATTTGGAAGATTTTTAACTGCCTTGACGATTTCGATAAGCTAATTACGATTTTTTCTCAGTGTGCAGTTTTTTAGTCCACTTGTTTTGGTGGCAATTTATCGTTTTTTTTTTTTGCAGAAAATTATTAGAATTTTAATCCTATAACACAAAAATCTTTAACCCAAACCAAAAAAATTGGTATATATGTCTTATTTCTTTTAAATTCGAAGGCTTGTTGGAAAAGGGTTCCTTCACCACATAGTTGCATTGACTACAAAATCTCAATAAAAAGAAAAGGAAATATGGACATTCGTTTCTATTGTGGTGTCATATGTGCGAAAATGGTAAAATTATATTACCTTTTAATTTAAAAAGTTCCATACAAGTATACCCAAGTACCTTGTCCAACACACAAGGGTTAAAGAAATATTTTTAGTTATCAGCTTAGTAGCCCTTGTCTACTTGTCTACGGCAAATTGAATTCTCAATCTGCACATAAAATTGATGTTGTGTTTATCCATATAATACGACATGTATTTGGCTTAGCGAAATATGATCATATCTCTGAGTGGAGGTTGCGTTTGTTGGGCTGTGCAATCTCTGAATATTGGAAAGCCAGGAATTGTATATTTCTATGTCGGATTTTGCTGGATAATGCTCCTAGCTATCTCTAAAATAAACTATTCTTCCCCAAAGCAGCTCGAATAAACGACTTGATAGTACCATCTTTTAATTATCTAAACTCTGCAAGGCAATTCTTTGTCAATGCTATTCGTATCTGGAATTATATCCCTACCTCCATTCGTAGTGGATTGAATAAAAGCAACTTTAAGAACACCATCTATACGTACTTTCTCTGAAACAAGTATTTATTTATTTATTTTAATTTTGTTTTTTTTTTGTAATTTCTAAATGTTTAACTTTCGTTTTGTTTTCTGTATTGATCTTTACTACATATGTATGTATAATGTGATATGTATATATTTTATTTTTATTTTTGTTTTAAGTAATTTGCATGAATTTTATTTTTACTATATTTTTAATCCCTGTTTTGTACTATAAAAGATCTCCGATCTCATTGTACGAATGCTTTTCTCTTAATAAAAATTATAAATTCCTGTTATAAGTACCGTGAATTTTAATAATTCGTAAAAAGCTTTCTATATTTATTTTTTTCGTATAACAAACAGCTGCCACGGTTTATTTTAATATTTTGTGGGTTGACGATTTTTCAAAACATGACCGATTTTCAAGAACCGATTTGAGGATTTCTCAGTTCAACTACCTGGCAACACAGGAACCGAGTACGGGAACGCTTTCGGATAAATTCTGGAAAAAAACTTGCTGGGGAACGCAACTAATTAATGATCTGACATTGGTCCAGAATATTTGTGAAATTTGAATTTTTTCGCTAAAAAAGAATGGTTATTTGAAACTTTTCCATTTTCCTATCATTTTTAACTGTTATAATGGAGACTGGGTATTTATGGGCGATATTTTATAATCTAAGAAACTAAATCGAAAAAATAAAAATCTAAAACAAGGATCAAAAATTGATCATAGCAAAAAAAAATAGAAAAGCGATCCTTTTTGAGCGAAAAACTAAATATCATAAAACATAAAAGGATTAAATTATGATTTTTCTTATAAAGATCATAACGCTAAAGCCGCCAGCAAAAAGCATTAATAAAAATCAAAGCGATTTTATTGATTTATAAATTTTAAATTTGTATCCGCTCTGCTTGTGGGCTATATACAATTGATGCATTCACCAAAAAAAAAAGTTTTGGTTTTTCCGGCGGGATTACAAAATTTATTATATTTGAAGACGTCTACCAAATTATTTTGAAAAAAATATTAAGATTTACGTGGGCTGGACCTGACGTGGCTGAGAAGAAAGAATCCCCTCAGATGACAAAACAGATTAAGCTTAAAAAGTCTGCATAAAAATATTTAAAAGTCTCTTCTACGGAATCGTAATAATGAGATTTTTGATGCTGTCTTTTTTTACATTTTTCAAAGATTGATTTACGAAAAACTTAAATAACTGGGCCAAAATTATTTTGATTTAGACTTTTGGGGTCTTTTCCCACTCTTTTTATTTCTGTCGCAATTTTTTTTTTTTTATCAAGTACCAACACATCTTAGTTAAACTCGGAATGACGCTCGTTCATCCCGCCTTCCACTTTCATGACTTGAGTTTATTAGCAAAGAAATAAAAAGGGTGAGAAAATACCTTTCCAGCGATACCTCACAAGTCTAAATCGGAATAGTTTAGGCTCAGTTATTCAAGTTTTCTTATGCCAATCTTTGAATAAAGTTATAAAACGGCATCAAAAATCTTATTACGATTCCGTTGAATATTTTTTTAAATGCTTTTGAAATATTTTTATATAAATTTTTTAAGCACTAAGAAATAACTTAAGAAAAAACTCTATTTTTGGATTTGGATTTTCAAATCGGTCCAGCTAACGTAAATCTAAAATATTATTCCGAAATATTTTGGTGGATGTCTTAAAATATAATAGATTTTATGATACCAATGGAAAAACAGTACCGACTTTTTTTTTTTTGTATGGGGAGTGATGCAGTCTAATATACATGTATTTATTTTTTGCGTGCAAACTTATTCGCCAATTTTTATCAAAAGCTTTTAGTTGTCGATATTTTATTATTATTATTACTAGTTGTTGTCGTTTCTATAAATAGCCAACCGTTGCGAATTTTGTTTTTTTTTTTTTTTTTGTTACTATGATAAGCGCCTGAATGTGTGATTGCTTAAGTAATTTTTCCAAATGCGTCAATGTGTGTGTAATTGTGTTATGGCGAACAAATAACAGCTGGGTCAGTCATTGCCATGCAACCATCGTCAGAGAAATTTGCATTTGTATGCGGATATTGATTACAGTTTGCGTATGCAAATAAGCAGATAAAGTCTAACAAAAAGAACTGTATGTAAGTTCAGAACATTTCCAAGTTCAAAGGTCAATATACAATATGAACTACCAATTAGGAATCTTGATTGCGTTAAAAAAGTTTTTGGCAATTTTTAATATTTTCTATACTCAATATGACAATATCAGAATTTGGTTTAATAATTTCGCTTTTGGAAAAAATTCGACTACCAGAGCTACTCAAGTTGGAGATGACTAAAGTACACAATCTTCTGATAAAGTGGATACAATGACAAAAGTGGTGCAACTTATTTCGCATCGCGCTAAAACGGAGACTGAAGTGCTTAATTACGCCTTCCGATGAAATATGTCGGCAGGGGGTTTAGTTTATGTCGAAGTCCTACACTAACCGAAACGTTGTTCGGTTTGCCGTTCGATACTTTCTCCCCATGAAAAACATCATCGGCGCCATCGTTCTCCAGCTACACAAAATTTTCTCCTGACCGTCCGAACATGTAGTGCATATTTTGCTTTCAATTTTCAAATTAAAGAAACGCATGAAACTTGTCCGACTTGTCTATAAACACCAAAAAACGCAATGGGGAAGAAATCTTTAGGATTAGAAAGTGATAAAATAATCCATTTGGTATTATTATTGGAAGTTTCCTGAAGAGTAGCCGAGCTTTCCGATCGAAAAATATTGATTTTCAAGAATTCTATACAATTTCTACGAAACATTGTTGTGTTCACATATAAAATACATGGAAAAGTTTGAGCGCTTTGAACGTCCTCTAAATATTTTTTGATTAAAAAAAAAAACATGCATTTTAAGACCACCCTATTGACCCATGCATATTTTTCAATCATAAATGCTTTTCTTCAATATATAAGTTGCAATAAAGAGCATCTATGTACATACTAACATAGACCAAGAGGTCATTAGAGATATGAGGAAACGATCTCCAGAAATTAATAGCAACGCTGATTTTTGACATTTAATGCCAAGAACAGGACTAGAGCCAATAAAAATATGAACTACTAAAATTTTATAGCAGGTACAAAATTAAGGCAACCATACAAATTTCAAAATTTTAAAATAATTTTTAGAAGTCCGCTACCGGTGTTTGAAAAAATGTATTTTTTTTATTTTTTATTTGGCTTTGACCAGCTATAACTCAGAAAATTTTGATCTGATCAAAGCAACTAGTATGTCGGTCGTCGTCGCTATACACGAACTTCTTGGTATTTTTTTCCAAGACAACTATTTGTAAACCTGCATGATAAATTTATATGACCAAAGTTTATTTTAAAATTTGAAATTTTTGTGGATGTCTTTATTTTGGTACGTTAAACAAAATAAAAGGTTGCCCCATACAACATGAAATTTATTTAGATTTTGATATTTTAAGGACCGCCCTAGTAAACACCACGGAACAAATCATTTACTGCTTTCTTTGCTATACTTACACACATATTTAACTCCTTCAGAACTTAAAATCGTGTTGTCCTGCAATCGATTCGCAGAAGCTCAAACTAACAAAAACTCTCACCGAATTTATAGTTAAATTAGCTTAAATGAATATCTGATTAACCACTACTCACTCTATTAACTTTTTTTGGTTTGTAGCCGCTCGCAAATTATATCGCTGGGTATATAAAAAAGTTAACTTTTGAAAGCAAATTTACCTGAAAAGAAACAAAAGACAAGCTTTAGANACAAAAATACATTTATGGCGCAGCGAAGCACGCCGGGTAATTGCTAGTTTTATATAAAAATAAATGTGTATGTATGTATGTTTATTAGACAGTACCACCTTACAAACGAACCAAACAAGTTCGCCGTACACCTCTGAATCTAATTTCCGTAACGTAACTTAACTAAATATTTCGGCCAACCTGTTATATGAGAAACTGTGTTGGCGGTTAGTTAAAACTTAACTTAGCGTACAAAACTTAAGAACCTGTAGATTTTAGGTTCTTAAGTTACGGTCTTACGGAAATTGAGAGCGGTGAGAGAATCAGGCTTGCCAGACTCTCGTCTTTGTATTTCTTAAAAATAAATGAAAGCAAACATTGTTGTTTGCATGAATTTTTTTGATGTGGCATTTAAGGCGGCGAACTGTTAAACAGCTGAAAAAGAAAATACAAAAACAAAATATTTCCGCTCTTGGCTTAAGTTGACGTGTTGAGAATCATTGATGATTTCTTACGGTAAGTTAAATTAAGTTAAGTCTAGACTAACTGAGCTTTAAAGCATTTTTGCAAGGCCTTTTCGAAACAATCTTTTTTTTAGTCGAATTTAAGTACCGAGATCTGGTTGGTAAGTACTAAAACTGTGTTTGAGTCCAATGTACTTTGAAACGAAAAGAATGTTTGCTCGAGCCAAAAACATCGATATATGGAAGTTTAAATTGCCTTCCAAAAATACTTTGGATTCAGGGGTGTACGGCGAACTTTTTTCCGGTACGGTCTAATTCATATAGAGTTATATTTATAAATAAATATATAAGTATATATAGATACTATAATTGGCTATAAAAGTTTTACAAACAAAAGTATCTATAAATACACACATACATATGTGCATATGTATGGACAAGAGAGCAACATCGCATTAAGTCTATAGGATCGAAACCTAATAATTGTACTAATTATTTATAATAAATACATTTGCGGAAAATTGTTATTGTCATTGTTATGGTACAAAGAACTCATACTAATTATCCATTCTTTTAAATTGTTATTGCGCCACATATACAGTCACATGTATGTATGTATGTTTTAATGTACATATTTTATGTGCACTGCACATTCTTTGTATTGATCGACACACCTTGCAGATCATTAGCGCAGTAATTAGTATTTATGAAATAATGAAAAAAATATGTATATAGTTTTTTTTTTTTTAATTTCTGCTTACGGGTATAACGAAGAATGATAATTAGTTTTGAAAATAGGTTATATTTTTTTTGTATTAAATGTTATGTAAGTATGTAAATGGCAAATTGAGTTATATTCTTAATGAGTTTCGCTTTTCTACCAATTGCTAAGACTCAAATACAAGTATAAAATTAACTAGAAATAAACCAAAAGGCCTTGAAATATATTAATTACCAATAACTAATTTTGAGAAAAAATTTTTCGAAAACAATACCGCCTTTTTTTTTTGAGAAAAATGTAGGAAGGATTGTAATTAGCTCTTGAGGGGACTTCAGTTTAAAAATAATTTATTTAATTTGTAGCTGCCTACTCACGAAGATAAAGTTGAGTTCACGAACTTCTTCTTCTTGGAATTCGACGTGAATTTATTGAAATACGCTGGGGATTTTCGGAGTTTTTTTTTTATGGGAATTTTCCAAGTTTTTTTCGGGCCCTGTAAGAGTTCTTCGTGTCTACTCGAAATATTCCAGGATTTTTCATATTAAACAGTATAGTCATTTACGATTTTTGTTAGTAAAAACTGCATTTCAAGAAAGAAATCTTAAAAATTATTTACCTAACTACTCTTCGCCACCGTAACTGCTGCAACAACATCTTCATTAACTACTAGCAGCAGCTTGCGTAAAAACGAAGTAAAACTAAATGATAAATACTACTTAATGTTTACCGTAAAATGTCACATACATATATGCAAACAAATGCCAACTTGGAAAAAATAGACGAAAGAAAATGCACAAAAGACAAAACAAAAAAAAAAAAAAGACGTAACATATGTATGTCTGTCTGCGCGGCGCGACACATTGAAGTTTCGATAATAAAAAATAAAATGATAGACAAAAACAAGTCATAGACAATTCCAAAAGTAACGGCGCATGTTTCGAAAAAAAAAAAATGAAATCAAAAATAACAACAACCAACAAGGAAAATATATTTAAAGAACTTTGTAAGAAAAAAGGGCAAAACATAACAACTATGTACATAAACAAACTGTAAGTACATAAGTATGTACACTAGATTGTGCCAGAAAAAAAATGCCGAGAATTTGAAGTATTTTTGCAAAGAAATTTTGAATTTTTTTTTTGTTCTTTAAAAATCCTTAAACTTTAGCTAAGGAAGTTTTTCGATTATTCCAATAGCACTATTTCCGAATGTAAGTGTCACTAAAAATCCCCTAGGTTTGGCAAAAAAACTTATATTTTTTAAATTGCGTTGCAAAAATACTTTAAACTCAAGAGTGTACGGTGAAATTTTTTTGTTTGCTTGCAAGGTGACACGGTCTAATGCACATGTGTATGAAAATAAAGGAACATAAGCGCTAATGCAAACATTATGACAGCAGTGTTTGTTTTTCGCTGGAAAAAATAGTAATTGCAAAATAAAAGTCGTCGAGCTGCAGGAAAAGTAGCGTTATATATTTTGATAAAATGTGTATGTATGTATGTGTCTGTAAATGCAATTTATCAATGAAAAAGTTAACCAAAGTACATACATACAAATGCACAAATAGCTACGATAAACGACACTTTCATACAAAAAATAAAAAATAAAATAAAAAATGAAAGCAATTTATCTGTTGGCGCAGAAAACACGTCGACACTTCCGCTGACTGGGCATTGTTAGCACGCGGTGCTTTTTCGTTTTTTTTTTTGTTATTTTTTGTTATAGTGGTCTACTACTATTTACCATTTGAAAATACCAGCGAATTCCGAGTAATAGGAATTCAAAAATGATGTCCGAACTAGTGATGGGCACGGGATATCGGGATCCGCGGGACCCACGACACTGATTTTAAAACGGCCGAGATAGGGAAGGTCCGTCAAAATTTTGCGGGCGGGATGGGACCAAAATCCTTTCCCGCTGCTCCCCAAAAAAATCGCAGCCTCTCCAAATTTAGAAAATCTCCTTTAAAAATGTTGTATGTTGCTCTATAAAAGTATAAGTTATCAATAAAGGCATGAGCTCCGAAAATCATAACGTCTAATAAGCTAGATATGGAGCTCGAACTTAGGAACCTAGAAAAATGCTGGCGCTTAGGTCATGTTCGAAAAACTTGAATAAAGTCTACACGTTTCGCAATCCTTTAATGAGCTTAGGTGGTATTTTGAAATATCTCGTTAACTGCTAAGGCATTCTACCTGAGTCGACAGGATCAGAGTTTAAAGAAAGACGTTTTGGATTAGGGCAAAGTAAGAAAAAGGGGATAGGTTGAGATTGAGTAGGATTAAAAAACAAACTTAACAAACTTTTGTAAAAATTTCGAGCTACTTAATTAGATTTCTTAGAAAGATTTTGAGTATGTGGCTTTGCAAGTGCAAGTTTTGGGGATTTTTCTTACTGGCGATGTTTTATTCTATATGAAGTTTGTTCGACGATTCTTTGTATAAAAGCAATCGAGCAACACCTTCAACAAAATAATGAACGGCGAGCCCCAGCTACTTCAAACTTGTTAATACGTGGTGCGCTTATAACTATGGCATGGGGTGCGTATTAACTCTTCTGAACCTTCGGTCCCGATGTGAAGTTAGAGCCGAAAGAAACCTTAGCCCAATTAATAGTTAAACAATTTTTATTAATACATACATAAGAAGAGGAATGTTAATGCTTTTTAAGTAAATCTCCAGCATTACAATGATAAAGTAAGTTAGTGGAACATTTCCGGTAGACAAAAATATATGAAGCTTAAATGTGCCTCCTTCTGGTCATCGATTCATCTCTCTGCCTGGCAATATTAAAAAAAAACATATTTTAGAAATGGTACCAGAAGGCCACCATGAAAGCATCAGGGAGTCGTCAGTAAACCAAAAATGCATCGGTCGGATTGGGCAGAGGGCAGAACTTGTTGCATGATGTTTTAAGGATCACACTTGCTGTACTGTGGCAAAAACAATTTGTTTCGGCTAAGACAAGTATGTATTACCGGTGAAGAGTTGCTTGCCTCTTGACTTCGAAACGGGCTATCATACGAAACACGCCACTCAGATGAAGCATTTTTTTTTTTTATTATTTTTGACAATTCGTATGCATTTTATAATAGAAAAAAAATGTACTTTTAACTGCTAAAAGTAACAAATAATTGAACACATGCGATAATATGACAATAGGCTGTGACCAATGACACATTTTTCTTCTATTCATTGGAAAATATATATTTTTTTAACCATTTTCATTCAAGAAAATTATATTGCAGTTATTGTTGGTTAAGTCAATTATTTTTCCATTGTTTTGTGGTTAAAAAACAGACGAATCGAATTCGTCAAGGTCACATGTGCATTACCCCAATCATTGTCATTCATTTAATAGCCACAGCTGCTGATATTTGTATGCAAACATATGTAAAAACATACACATGTACACATATGCATAAAGATATGAATATTTATCTGAAAATATTCGAGCACCGAATTTTTATTTTTTTTTTTTACATTCGAAATTCCATTGCAGGTGCAGACGTTTTTTATTTAAATTTAAATGTAAACACGAGCACGAATAAAATAATAAATTTTTGAATAAAAAAGTCTTAAAAGAAATTGTTAAATAAAATAAGGGGCGTGTGCACACAGTTAAAATATTTATGAAAATATGTTAAAAAAAATAAATAAAATAGAATAAACGTATATCAGCGGTAATTCTTTGTTGTCAAATATTGCAAACGATTTTGCAGGATTCCAAAGCAGTTCAAACGCACAAAACCACCTACACTAAACAACAAAATATTTGGAGACAGGACAATTAATCAGTGTTGTATGTACATTAGACCATACCACCTTACAAGCAATGGAAAAAGGTTCCCCGTCTTTTAGGGGAACCTAGGGGTCGGGGTCGCCTTTTTACATTTTTTGGTGACACCTACATCCGGCAAAGATAATTGTTTTTTTTTTTTAACTTTATGATTTTAGGTGAGCTTTAATTTACTGCCATTAGGGTGGTTAGGATGATGCGAACTGAGATCTGGTGGGTAAGTACTAGAACGGGGTGCTTGGGATCTATGAGCTAAAAAAAAGAGACAAAAGGATCGCTATATCCTACTTTAAGATACGATTTTAAAAGCTGAAGATATGACGAAATATGTAAAACGGTGAGCCCTGCTTCGAATCGAAATACCTTCCTAGTAAAAGTTCAATGGATTTGGCGGGCTTTAATTGGTAGGCATGGATATCTGGTGGGTAAGTACTGGAATGGGGTACTTGAGGTCAATGCACTTTCGAGCAAAAAAAAAAATGTATACTCGGGACTAGAACATCGATATATGTATTTTAATTTAAGATCCTACTGTAAATGCCGAAGATATCACAAAGTATGTAAAAAGACGTACAGTATCGCCAAAAAATATATATGTTTTTTTTTTAATATTTTAGGCTCAGTGGTATACGGCATTTTTTTCGATACAGTCTAATGTTCATATGTATTTAAAAGGAAGTCACAGCGCACGCTCACACACCGTCGCATTATTCATAAACAATACACTTTGATACTTTTAAGAGAATAATAATAGCAGAATGATAAATATAAAACGAATTCATGAATTCTCATTAGTTTTTGTGTTAAATAAAAAAAAAGAATGCTAATAAATATTGTACATACATACATACATATTAGTGTGGTGAGGATGTGTGCTTTTATTTACGAATTGCGCATAAATTTCAAGTTCAACCAAATAACAACTTTTAGCGGTCTACTAAATAACAAACCGCAAATAATGGCGCAATAATAAAAATAACATCGAAAACGAAATAGTTTTGGAATTGACACAAAAAATAAGAAAAATACACTGCATACAAGACAATATAACTAATAGATGTTTATGAACAAAAAAAAAAAAAATCCATTCAGAACACAAAAATAGACCAAAGTGAAATGAAACCGCATGAAACAATGGCTTGGCAAACTGTGAGGCTTAAAACGAATTATCGCACTTTGGTTACTGATTACTGATTTCAAATTGATGGGAGCTTAGAAACATACGTATGTATATTCACATTTAAATACTATGTATGTATGTATGTACGTACAACAAAGCATAGGCTATAAGGTAGCAGCAGAATTTTAAATGAAATCAAAATAGCAGCTGAGAGCACATAAAAACAGTCTGCCACTTCTATCTAACAGTTCGACAAATAAAAAGTGTATTTCAAGCATTGTCTAATGGCATTTACATTCTATCCGCTTCAAAAAAACCAACCGGATTTGTGAATTTTATTGTTCGACCGAAAATCACTTTCGTTTGTGATGGACAAAAACAAAAACAAAAAATATATTATAGAAAAAATAAAGCAGGTAATTTAAATAGCACTTAGAGCATTTTATGAGTTAGAAAAACAATAAAATGATCTACATACTTAAATTCGGTTCAAATAAAGTGATTATTAGAAAGATTAAAATGCTAATTGCAGAACGTGTTTAGCAAGCATATTTGGAATTGAGTGCTTAATGTTAGAATTCAAAATTATGTCAAAGGCTTTAATACAGCCGTCAGCTGCGTAAGCCAAACACAGCCAAAAAACGCGATCGATAAGGCGGGTTCGCTCCCCGCTGAATCCCAAAATAGGAAGCCTGATAATAATAAGTTGTGATCTCCGAAATAGCAGCTATAACTTCTGCCTCTTAGATTTTGTTGCTTTTCCATTTTTGCCAAAAATAAATTTTTCCCATTTTTCTAAAACATGGTATCAAATAATTAAAAAAAAAACATTGTTTTTATTTTTTAACCCTTTAAGCATCATAAAACTATAGACAAAAAAAATTTCAGTTAAAGTCAAACATTTTTTTTAAGTTGTTTATATAATTTTTTTTTTATTTCAAAAATGTAAAGTACATATAAAATAAGGAAGAAAGTTATTTGCAAAAAAAAACTAGGCGAAAAAGGTTCAATTTATTGGGGGCTAAATAAACATAGCTTGATGCCAAAACTTTACAATTTATTTTTTTTTATTCACTTAGCGCCAGTTTTTCAGTGCCAGTTCAAATTTTGGGTCACCCACAAGATGAAATGAATTTTTATTTAAATTGTCATCGACGCTTGGGAGGAAATGAAAACTGTTTACCCAAAACTTAACAGACTTTCGAAAAATACTTTCATTTAGTTGATAACTCGGTGCCTATTGAGCGCTTTTTTTCAAAAGCTGGTAATGCAGCCACCAAGAAACGCAACCGCTTAATAACAAAACACTTATCAGACTTTTTTTGCAAATTTGGTTGAATAATAAATAATAATCGCCGCTGATAATACCCGTTTTATTTCATTTAAGGCTAATTAACAAGAGAATTCGACATTTTTTATGCAAAAGTGTTTTTGAGAATACTCGCAAATGCCTTTTAAAATTCGATTAATCGATTATTTCTCAATAATTGCAATTCCTTTTTTTTTTTTGCTTGTGTTTAGTCATATGATTAATTAATCGATTATTTTATTTTTTGGCCATCCCTATACAAGACACTACACAGTTTTTTTACGAATTGAATAAATATCTAGCGAACAGGTTTTTCTTGAAACTGAAAGAAGACATTTTATATCCAACTGCAATTGCTCATCATGAACTTAGCTGGATCTGAGATTTAGCAGGAGTTGAAACATAGAAAATTCTCCCTCAATATTTTCAGATGAAGCAAAAAATAAATTTGAATGTACGAATTCGTGAATCCAGTATTGTCTATGCTTGAAAAGATAATTAAAATTTGTTCGAAGTACGGAGTTCAAGTGAGAAGTACAGCGTAAGTGATGTCATCAAAACAAGTGAACCTGAGGTCAAACAAGGCAAAATGCAAAGACTTATGTTTCCAAACTTTTTGTTTTCAAAACCCAAATTAATATATTTTTTTTTTATTTCTCCCCGATTTAACAGCAATTGAATAATGATTACCTTAGCCCTTGAAATATTAAAAGTTACACAAATTTTTCATTGAGAATATGAGCTTAATATCAATCATTTAAGAACACAATATTTATTGTTTTTGAATGAAATTCTGTATCTTTTATTTACATAAAATTTACACATATAAAAAGTGTAATTATGAAAACTGTTCCTACTTTTTCGATGTGTTTATTACTGGCTAAGCTCCGATAAGACATAACAAAAAATAATATCTATAATAATTATAACGCTTTAGCTCACACAGTTAATTTCGACAATTATTTATAGTCATTTTATATAATTGAAATTATTTGCACTTGCAAAAAAAAAAAACAATTGCACAACTCAATCGTTACAATTACACGACCGAAACGCATCGATTCGTTTTAGTTTTACTACGAGTAGCATTTCAGTAGACGACTATTAAAGCGATAGCCAATAAAAGTTGACGAAAAACAACAAATAAAAAAAATATTGTAAACAATCGAGCGATTGAAGAGATATGTCGAAATATACATTTGTATGTAAATTATTAAAAAAAAAACTAATATACATACATAGTTATAAACTAATACAAATGGCATTTTCAAACGAATTAATAACTTAACCAAATAGGTACATACAAGCAAACATTTTTACATATATACAATGTACATTAGACTGCATCTCTCCCCATACAAAAAAAAATCGGTACTATTTTTCCATTGGAATTATAAAATCTATTATATTTTAAGACGTGCACCAAAATATTTCGTAAAAATATTAAGATTTAAGTGAGCTGGACCGATTTCAAAATACCTCCGAAAATGGAGTTTTTATAAATAAAAATTGTTTCTTCAAGATTTTTTTTTTTAATCCCCTCAAATGATAAAACGCTTTAAGCTTAAAAAAATTTGCATAAAAATATTAAAAAAAAAATTTGAACGGAATCGTAAAGATGAGACATTTGATGGTGTTTTTTAACTTTTTTCAAAGATTGGTGTAAGGAAAACTTGAATAACTGAGCCTAAACTCTTCTGATTTAGACTTAAGAGATGTCGGTGGAAAGGTACTTTCTCACTCTTTTTATTTCTTTGCTAACAAAGTCATTCAAATGATGAAAGAGAAAGGTAGGATGAGCGAACGTCATTCAAGTTGAATTTAGATGTGTTGGTATTTAAAAAAAAAATTGGGACACGAATGACTTTTTTGTTTGGACAGAAGTAAAAACAGTGTGAAAATACCTTTCTACTGAGATCCCATAAGTCTAAATCAGCATAGTTTCGGCCAAGTTATTCAAGTTTTTCGTAAATCAATCTTTGACAAATGTAATAAAACAGCATCAAAAATCTCATTATTACGATTCCGTTGAAAAGATTTTTAAATATTTTTATGCAATTTTTTTAAGCTTAATCTGCTTTATCATCTGAAGAGACTTTTTTCAAAAAGTTCTTTAAGAAACTATTTTTATTCATAAAAAAAACTCCATTTTTGGAGGTATTTCAAATCGGTCCAGCTCCCTGAAATCTTAATATTTTTCCGAAATCTTTTGGTGAACGTCTTAAAATATAATATATTTTGTAATCCCGGCGGAAAGCCGCAACTTTTTTTGGTGATGCAGTCTAATGTACATATGTGTTCCACACAAAAAAAACGCTATGACTAAACATATTATTTTGTATACGTATGTATGTATGTACGTATGTAAATATATACACATATACTCATACAAGTACAATGTAAGTAGTTCAAAACGATTTAAATAAAATTAGTAAACAGTGCTGCGATCAGTTGAGGTGCATATACAATAAAATATCAAAATCATGGAACACACCTTTATTTTGTTCTAGGTAAAAAATAAAAACATGCACGAAAATTTCAAAATAGAAAAATTTTTTACCAGGGTTTCAAAAAAATTTTCATTTTTTTTTAAGCGATAAAATTTTTTTGACCAGCTATAATTCGGGCGTTAATGGATTTATATGAGCAAATTTCAATAATAAATATGTATATCAAACTTTTCAGATTTCTAGTAACAAATTTTTGTGGAATTTTTGCGTTTTTAAAAACAAATTTTAACTTTTTCAAACCGTGGTAGCGAGCCCTAAAAATTGGTTTAAAATTCCGAAATTTTCGTGGATGTCTTTATTTTTTACGTAGAACAAAATAAAGGAGTGGCCCATAAAAAGTTAGATGTTGATATTTTAAACCCCACCCTAAACCATATAAAAGACCATGTAACTATAAATATCAACGTAAATATGTTTCCATACCTATATACAAATGTAAGTAGGCATCCATTTGAAACAGAAACAATAAATAAAAATGTAAACAACTCAACAAAAAAAAAAATAAAACTATTAGTAATAATTTCCGAGAATCAAGCATTCGCACGCTGGGTAATTCTACAATTAGTAAATTTTATAAATATACCCGCTGCCAACTTAATTGACCGGCAAGTTAAATATGAATCCAGGTGTATACATACGTACATACATATATATGTAGATGTACATATAGATATTTGTGGACTTTTGAACAAAAATCGTATGTGATTTAAAAAGATTCCGGTAAAGATTAAAAAAGTTACATGCAAAAATTTATCATCTGACTCAGTTTTTATTGAAAAGGCGAACCAAACTACATTGATGATTGGTTAAAAATTTAAATATTCTTTGAAAACCCAATGCTTTACAGAAATAATGTCCGCGTTCGACTTGAGTTGTTTTTTTTTCGAATGTCGAACTGATATGTTTGTGTTTACGTAACATTTTAGCATTGCGGCTTCTATGGCGTTTCTAAATGTAAATAATGAAATTAATATTTAAATTAAGTAAAAATAATTTATTCGATACGCGAAACGCTAAAAACCGAAAGTAGACCTTTTTTGTTTTGCATTCTTTTTTGTAGACACTAAAAAACATTAGAAACAAAAAATCAAAAGTTTTGCATCCACAGCAGCTAAGTAAAGTGTATTAGCTTTTTATTGTTATTTATTTTTATAAATGCAAATTCGCAAAGGCTTTGTTTTAAATATTTACATATTTTTTTTTATTGAAATGTCAAGTTGCATATTTAAAGAAAAAGTCAATAAAGGGAAATCAAATAAAATATTCCAGCCAACAGACATTCAACAGATGTTTAAACAGTAAACATATGTATGTATATGTAAACGATTAAAAGCAAGGTCGATTTTCTTATTGTGTTTAAAACATTTATATTAAGAAAGTTATTATTTTGTAGGTTTTTGTGTCACATGAACACGTGTACAATATTTATACAAAGTCATGTGAATTCGAGGACATCTGCTCGGCAACAACTTCAATGCGACCATTTTTATAAAAAAAAAACAGTTTTTTTCAGGGACCTTAACGGTTATGCTTTTTTTTTCAAATAAGTCAATAAATAATCGTTTTTTTTTCACCGATATGTTTACAGTTAAAAATAAAAGTTACAAATTGACTTTTATTTTTTCGGTCAAAAATAAAAGTTAAAATATGACTATTACTTTTTCGGTCAAAAATAAAAGTTAACGTTTGACTTTTACTATTTCGGTCAAATATAAAAGTTAAAATATGACTTTTATTTTTTCAGTCAAAAATAAAAGTTCAAAAATTTGACTTTTATTTTTTCAGTCAAATATAAAATTTTAAACCTGACTAAGGTTTCGTTCGAAAATCATTTATGGAAATAGGCGCCTTTGAGGGGTAGCGCCTTGATGTTATGGATTACTGGGAGAGTAAAAAATGTATATATCCTCGACTAAGAGATCTGGCATGTATTATACATCAAGTGCCAGTGACATAAGTCAGTGTAGAACACGCGTTCTCGGCACCAAGTTAATTCTTAGCGATTTGAGATCAAATTTATCGGAGCAGAACTTGGCAGCTATATTAGTTGTTAAATTGAATTCCGAATCATTCCTGTAAAGAGTAAAGTTAGTAAAGTAACTTAAAGCTTAAATTAAAGAAATTCAACATATTTACAGAAAATAAATAATAAATTGTGAATATGTAAACAAAAAAAAAAAAAAACAAAATAATAAAACAATTACCGGGTTTAAAACCCGGTGCAGAAATTTGAGTTTTTCACTTTTTTGCAAGATACATACATACATGTACATATGTATTTCAAAAGAGGTAAAAGTGACAACAAAATTTAAGCACTCTTTGTAGCTGACTATAGTGGCAAAAAATACAAAAAATGTTTATCAAGATATTGTTTCAATACGTTTAAAATTTGTTTACTATTTTTGACATTTTAGTCGAAGTTCAAAAGAAAAAACTGTTGAAAGCACTTTTTGGTTGTCACATTATTTTTGCTATACATAGTTATCGATATATTTTATCGAAATAAATATTTATTGCAATCAAAATATTTATCGTATCTTTCCATTCGTCCAAGATACGTTTTACAATATACACACATAGATATTGTTATCGATTTATTTATATATTTTTATAGATGTCAGTACTTTTAAAACATTCATCTACCTAGGCTTTTATTCGTTCGAAATCGTTGTGGTTTGTTTTTGTCGACATCAATGCAATAATTGATTTCATTATTTATCGAGCTACATATTTAACGATAACACCAGAAAGCAACATTTTTCATTATCGATATCTTTACCCACATAAATATCGAGTTCGAATATCTTATTTTTCAAAATAAGTTTCCAAACATTTATCGTTATTTTCCGATGCCTTTGCAAAACCGCGATCTTACAAAAAAAATTTTATGGGAGAGCGAAAACACTGATTTTCGTTATGGCGTGGACTTAACAGGCGGTATTTTATTTTACAAATTTTTATGCTTGAAGCTCTATGCCTGGTGTTCAGAGTTACCAAACCTAATTTTTGCCACTACAACGATTTTAGTCGTTCGAAATCAAATACTAGGGCTTTATGTTTATCGGTTTTAATACAAATATTACTAAAGTATTTATCGAAATATTTTATTCGTTCGATATTATTTTATATATATTTATCGATATTGATATATTTATTTGTAGATATCGATATATAAATTTACTATATATCTATTACTATAATTACTAGCTTTTTTGTCTCGAATACAATTTAAATATGCGAAGCGCACTCATTCGATCACGAATGTCGAGATCCATGCCTTGGTCTGAGCAACAACCAAAAAAAATTTTTTTTTTTAATAGCGCTCACCCCTTGACAGACATTCATTCCCCTTAGTAAACATTCTGCCAAAAAAAAAAACTCATTTTCCGTTGAGTGGTGGCCCTAAACTTCGGCTTCTCCATTTGAGTGACAACATTAAGGCGCACTACCAAAAATTTTAGAAGCTCGGGAAAAGATACCGAGTAATTTTCTAAAAAGGAAGTAATGTTTAAGCAAAAAAACAGAACCGACTTCAATTCTCATACAAAAATTTAAGATTATCTTTAATTTTTTCATAATCCAGTGATCGGTTTTATTGGATTGAGAAAATGCAAACATTTGAAATGAAATTGAAAAAGGATGGCATAAGGCTGATTTAGATGCTAGCCTTCTTAGCACATTTGGGACTTTCGCTTCGGGATTTTCATGCGTTTTCGAACCAGGGACGAATGGCTCCCAAGCTTTTCGTCCGAAAGTGATAAAATCGGATTTTTCTAGAAAAAATCGAATTTCATATTTATGTATTTCCAAAAAATCAACTCTTCATCACTGTGTTTTTTTTAGATCTTACTGTGTGTGGCACTCCATTTGTCTTAAGGAAGCAAGTAAAAAATACATATTTTTCGATCTGATGCATCGAGACAAAAAACTGTGCCAAGAAGGAACTGTTATTATTAAATTAAAAAATAAAAAGTACTTTTTTGTTGATTTTTTATTTTAAATTTGTAGAGGCTTTTACGTTGGTAGCACAAAGCTTTGGCCTCAGAAGACCCCTAGTAAAATTTTCCGGAGAGTAATTTTCTAGAGTACACCAGTCCTCTAACGACCTTCCAAATTTGCTTTTTGCGGGATTCATTGAAGTAAGGATCAAAATTACCTAATAGGTTAAAATATTCTACGAAAATATTTCCCATGCAATTTTATTATATAGGTTTTAACTTTTAATTTCGCTCAGACATATATTTTAACTATTTTTTTGAAAACTACTTTTAGGCCGAGACATGAAAACTTTAGTAGGCCATGAAATAAAAATACGAGCTAACTTTCGCAAATCCACCGAGTGTTTTACTACTGGATGGGTATACTTTCAGAAAATGTTAACAAAGTCCGGGCTGGTTTGGGCTGTCCTACAGTGTAATTTGAGTTTAACTTTTTAAACAGGTGGCCAATCTCTTCAAGCACCTCAAAAATATTGTAATTGTTGCATAGTAATTTAAGCACAACACTTCTTTAATTAAATTCGACTTTTCAAAGAGGTGACACCTCTCTTAAATGTAATTAAAAAATAAAGTTTATTCAAAATCATTGATCGATTGATACCCATATTGGGGTAATTTATTTAACATATTAACTAATTTGATTTTGATTTTCTTACATACATTCATATGGCACAAAGCTAAAACCATATTACACATCTACGGGGCAAGCCCTTTCATTTGACACCTACCTCACCTCCTTTTTGAAAATCGAACGCACGATACAGATTTTATGACGTGGTGTTAAATATTTAACGCAAACATCTCCGAACTCGATTAAGAAGTTTCACTTCAAAACATTTTTGGAAAATTCGAAAAAAATCGAATTAAGTCGAGTTTGCACCACCAAATTTCGAATCGAATAATCGAATGGTTGGGCAACGTTCGAAATTCGGAATTCGAAAACTTCTGTTTTTGCACAAGTTGATAAACTCTCGTACTCCGATGTATCTATTTACGAAGTTAAAATTTGCCGTATCTTCTCGTACCTCCAACCTCAAAATCCCTTTCATATAAAACTCAAAAAATTAAAATTATTTTTCGCTTCAATTGCTTTCGCGAAATTGGCAGTTAGTCTTAATTTGTACAACTTTAAATAATCAAATCAAATAAATAAATATAAAAACTGTATTAATTTTAGTGAACGCTTTAAATCATTTATTTATGTGATTTCTGTTATGGATCGAAATGGAAAGTTATTAAAAATAAATAAATATATGTGCATACATTAAAAAGAATGTCATTTTGAATTTTGCGCCGAACGCCACTGAATCTAAAGTATTATTTCGAAAAAAAAAATCGTCAAAACTAGGTGTTGCCTCTCTACATTTATCGGTGAGATCTACACAATACAAAATTTGTTTAAATAGTTCTACAGGAATTATAAAAAAATTTCCTTAGCAAATTTACTTTTATTTGCAAAAATATTTTAGACTCAGTGATGTACGGCGACCTTTTTTTGTTTGCTTATCAGGTGGTAGGGTCTAATGTACATATGTATGTATGTATGAGTGCATAAAAGCATTTAAAAAGGCCAAAGGCAAATAAAAATCTGATAAAGTAACAACAATGGAAAGAACAGTGTTTGCGCTTTTGAAAGAAATTGAATTTAATTGCTTTTATATTTAGTCGTAGCATTCATTGACATTTAGCATTTCTTTTGTTGCTATACAAAATATTTATTAATCTCATTGTCATTTTTTTTGTATTAATATTAAATATATTTACACATACGACTATATGTATAGGTATGTAATTTAAATCAGGTACATTCATTATAATGTGAACACGACGACACGTTTTTAATTTTTACAGTTAGAAATGTGAAATGCACATATCAATGCATGAATTAAACATCATCGCCGTACATGCACACATAAACAGCTAATTTTTTATACTAAGTAGTCTAGGGTGGTCCTTAAAATGTCTAAATATTGTATGGGGTACCCTTTTATTCTGTTCTACGCACAAAATAAAGAAATCCACAAAAGTGTCAAAATGTGAAAAAACATTTTAGGTGTGGCTGCCAGGGCTTCGAAAATTTTTTATTTATTTTTTTCAAATCACAAAAATTCGACATTTTGAATTCTGATTAATTTGACATATAATTCTTAACTTATTCAAATAAATCCATAAGCTCGCCGAGTTATAGCTGGTCAAATTTGAAATTTTGCAAAAAATTTGCTATTTGTAAAAAAATTTAAATTTTTTCAAATTATGGTAGCGACTCCAAATTATTTTTTTAATTTCTAAATTTTCGTGGCCGTCGTTATGTTATACGTGTGTAGAAGAAAAAAAAAAGGGCGCCGCATGATGTTGATATTTTTAAGGACCAGTCTAGTGTAGTCTATTTTTTATAAGTACGTAGCACAAACGGTGATAAAATCAGTTAATGCCCCAGCTGGAAATTTGTAGTGAAATTTCTAAGAGCAATGAGGTATGCATGCACGTCATTAGAAAAGGAAGCTTGACTTATAAAGATGAATTGATGATTGGTCAAACCAAGAAACCACCAATTTAACCAAGTTACACCGAGGTATTTGACTAAACATTTACATCCAAATTAAAATAAAACAAATTAAAATAAAAGTGGTTTAGTAATAGAAAAAGTTTATGAAAATGACATTTTATAATATAAAGCCTTTCAGATATATTTTATTATATTAGCCAGTGCTTTTGAAAATTAACAGCCAATACTATTTTGCAATCGCTTTGAACATGATTGCACTTTTCTCAAAACGCATTTGAGAAACAAAAGCCCCAACAAAGAAATGTATTATTTATACATTTGTTTTGTGTAAATTGTGTTTTTGAAGTTTAGGAAAAGCCAGTTCTCAAATTCTTCCATCATTCTAACATCATTCAAGGACTATTGCCTGATATTTTCCAAGAAAGTAAATCACTTTAATCGAAAATGACATTCAAATCGGAGTTATTAAAGTATACTTTCATTTCGCCAGCTTATTTTTCACCTTTACCGAATAGATTTAAGTTTAGCCTCCTACCATTGTGTTTCCAACTGGGCTCTAAATATTCGTATGAGTTGACTCTAAACAGATACACATCCACTCACATACATATGCATGTACGTATATATGTATGTATGTATATCATCGTAATATGGTGAAATAATATTATCACTGCTCACACAGTACATTCTTCACACTTTAAATAAAAAGCAATTTAGGATTTTTTTTAATACGATTCAAATTAAATAAAGTGTAGATAAAATGCATGAATTATTGTGGCAAATAAATGTTACAGTAGCGGTAAATACAGGTTATGCTGGTAAATTAGAAATGCAACAAAACGTAATTGAAAAGTTTCAGTACTAGCAAAATGCAATTGTAATTGTGCTCCCCAAGCGTTTCGAAAGCACCGGGAAAGGGAGAAATGTAACGCTAATGAGCATGCATTGTCTTTTGAAAAGTTAGTAGAGGAGAACAACAACGAGAAAAATGCGGCTCAGTACAAGCAATTAGTGAAATGAGGAGAAGTGTATTCCTCGTGAACTTTTAAGAATATTTCTAACAATTTATGTGTAGAATTTTGAACTTAATATAGTAGACAAAAGTAGAAATACATTTACAAAAAGGAAACATCTGTAATAGCATAATGACATCTCTATTAGGCGGAGACTGTTCCCAGTATGCAAATAAATCCGACTCAAGTCTTAAGAAACACAATACGTCCTGAAAAATCCTATAAGTATCTGAAAAAGCTAAACAAAATTCCAAAAAATCTTAAAAGCTTCCCAAAAAGCTGTCCAAGATTCCTGAAAGGTGTAATAAATCCCATGGATTCCTAAGATAATCATGAAGGCATAAAAACCACAAGAAATCTAATTTTCTTGCACTTCTGAAAATTTTGAGAAAAATTAAAAAAAAAACTACAAAGAACTTCGCGAAAGGTCCCAAAAAAACTCCCCAGAAAATTAAAACGAAGCACATAACTCGAGAAATCAAGAACTTTTTGCTTTTTCTGCTATAAAAATAGCATTTTTTTTTTAAGTTAATCAAGCAGAGGACAAAATACCAACATACTTTTACATTCACACAGTGCCAAAATTATTTACACAAAGAATTTTTCGCAATGTGTGCAAAGTTGTTTATTCTAATTCCTTTTTGCTATTTTTTTTATAAAAATTTAGTTCATACTACAACGAAAAACATAAAAATAAAATCTCTAAAATTTTTTTTATTTTTTTATTGAGCTTGAACGATTGGAATCGTGGTACAAAGCTCAATAAAAAATATTAAAAATAAAAATTTTAATAAGCCACAATAACATTGACTAAAATCTCTAAAGTTTCCCAGGAAAATTCAATAAAATGGCGGACTATTTTGCTACTTTGAAATCAGATTTTTTAGAAAAATGGTAGGTATGCAGTTTTACAACCCATTAAATTTTAGTGTAACAAAGTGCAAGTTTAAAGTTGCTAAGAAATCACGTTGATTTTTGGCAATTTTTTTCACGCAGTTTCTTTCATACAAAGTATGTCCGACAATGTTTTTTTTGTTTGTACGGAAGAATATAATAACACCCTCAGCAAAAAATAAATAAAATAAAAAATTCCAAAATCAATGCTGAATTCTACTAAACATCGGAATATATAACTACCTACTACTATATAACTGTAACTACACAAGTAGAATGGAAAAAATCTTTGGCTTTTCTAGGCAACTCTGCGGACTTCGAGCGAGTTCTCTAGCAGTAGGACCATATCCAGTGCGTTACCTTCTCAGACTTATACTTTATTTCCACCAAGTTTTAACAGCAGTTCATGCCAATCGGAAAAGGCAGAATGCCACTCGAAGGCGGTAATTTCTCGTAAAAATTAAGAAAGCTGTCTTGCCGATCTCCTTGAAGAAAGTCATATCTCTTCGTCAATCAAATTCTGAGTTACGGAGTTCTTCAATCAAATTCTGAAACAGGGCGTTCTTGAAAAGCATTCTGAGATAGGCCGCCGAGATAGGTCGACCTTCCACTCAGCCGTCGATATGTATAGTAGATGTATTTTAGCAATTGGAATGTGTCATTTTTAGAAAAAAAGTGGCTAGAAGAGGACTAACTCTCAAAAGAGTGTGCTGAAGCTGAAGACCAGAACATAGTCCCGAAAAAATCCAGCATTTCCTAGCTTCTCACGCTGAATACGATTTGTTCGTGACTGATGGAGAGCCTAGTCATCGAGCTTTTTGATGACTAATTCACGGTAAACGCAAAAAGCGTTTTTCATACAAGAAGTAATGGTATAAGAAAGAAATGTTCGAAGGAGGGACTCGAGGTCAACAAATACAATATAAGGAAGTTCTTTAAATCATTTCAAGGGAAACACCTATTTATACATACACCCTTTTATTTATAAAAACAACTGTGTACTACTTCTTCAATGACGTACATGTGTACATATAAAAAAAAAATCGTGGATACACGTGCTCATATATATTTGATCAACCAAGACATTTGTTATTTTAACGAATTTTTTATTTCAATTAACTTTTTGCACACTTGTGTCATGCGTGCTAGATAAAAAAAATAAAATAGTTATGGCATACACATACGAGTATTAACATATATGTACATATCTGTGTTGCTTGTTTTCGAACACCAACACCATTCGAAAACAGCTTATTTATTAAATAGCAATTTAGCTACTCAACCCAGCCACTTAAAAACTTAAATAAACATTTTTTTTTTAAAGTGCGTTCAATAATTTTTAGCGCCGATTACGAACAATAAAGTTATAATAATAAACAGCAAGCGTAGTAAAAAGTGAGCAGCAGAAACCCCTAAAATCGGCATTAAATTTAATGTTGCAAAAACTGAGCTGAAAGAAGTGAAAATAAAAATAAATGCAATATAAAACGTTCAAAATATTATCGCTTGCGTGTAGAGGCAGTCAAAACAAATTAAAAAAAAAGATAAAAAGGCAAGATAAAAAGCACTCAAGTAGCTTATTAACAGCAGTTTTATGGTACTATCTGCAAAAAAAAAAGAAAGTATAAAACAAGTAAATAAATATAACACCACCGAAAGAAAACATGTGCATACATGCGTGCATGCGTTTTGATACCTTTTTTTGCGAATGTATAAAAACCACAACACGCACTAAATCTATTTAAATATGGATAACTGCATATAAAAGATAACAAAAATATTTATTGAGCAATGAAAGCGTCATAAAGGAAACTAAATATTCATATGAAAAATTTATTGAAATTAACGAAATAATATTAATAAAAAAAAAACAAATAAAAAATAAATAAAAATTTTATTAAAAAAAAAATAGAAAAATAAATAAAAATTGAACTTAAAAAAAAATATAAAAATTTAATTTTATTTTCATAATAAAAATGCAATAAATTATTTTCATATCCATGACAGCTGGTTTTACGTACATATTTACCGGAATGACTTGGGTTTTACCCGACCAAGGCTCGGTGAACTTTACGCATCTTTGTTCGCTCTTGAAACAACCTCTTGCAGCCGGGCTGATTTGCCCCTTTCTTTCTGATTAGGCCGTATGCCACAGAAGATTCTATCCAGATTTTTCTTCGGTTAGGTAGGAAAGCAGCGCCCCCCCCCCACTCTCCCCACTCACTTAATATCCGTGGCAACAATCCTTAGAGAAAGAGTTTAAGCTGCCTCGAGAGACCCTCCTAACACTGGCGCAAGATAGGCTACTTACTATCGTAAAAAAAACTTATATGTCGGGCCCTCACCGCAAAAAAAAAAAAATGCAGACGATAGACATTCTTTACTAATTTTTTTAAATCAGAACTGCATTGATGCATGATGTTCTAGGAGCATTTTTGTATCAAAAAGAAATTTTTGAAAAAAATGTTGCTAACGTTTTTTTTTCGGCCTCAACCAACAACTATGTATCTCCATTTGGTTCGACTCCTTCAAAAGAGCACTCTTCCTGCGCCTAGTTTTTAGTAGTTTCAGGTTTTGTGAGATTAGCGGATCTGGGGTTTAGTTGCCGCTACAACAACTGCATCTAAGCAAATTGTTGCTGCTTTAATAAACGAATGTGTCTTCGTTTTTCTTGCATCATTTTAAATAAAAATTTTTGATTGCAGCTTTTTATGCACAAATACATACTATACATATGTATGTAAATATATTTATGGATAACTCTTTTGGTATCTTACACTTTCCATCTACCTTTAAATGTAGTATACAACTAACTAGCCATGACTGCCTCAATAACTTTGTATACCCATAAATAAAAACGAATTCAGTAACATTATTCAATTGCGTGATGTTTGCACATAAGCGATTAAATTGACTGGCTAACGGTCTCACCGCCTGACCGGTCTGTGTAAATTGGCTATTCATTTCGCCGGGCATTTACTTGTCTGCCTTGCACGTATACGTACACGTACGATGTATGTATGTATAGGTATGCACAAATATGTGCACTTAAATATATTAGTTAGCGTGTGGCAAATATAATTTTTTGTAAATTTCGTAAATTCAATTGAATTGTATTGAAATAAATAATGAACGTTTTCATAAAAACTATACACAGAAATATATAATTAAATACATTTGATGTGCCTTACGTGCAATTTAAAATGATTTTCTATATTTTTTATATTTTTTTGTGTGTGTTTTTTTCTCTTTTGACTAGTTATTAAACACAGTTGTCATTGATGAAATACGAAAAGATTGCAAGTAAGTTAGCTGATTAAAAATGTTCGCTAATTTAGTTGATTTTTCTTATTTTTATTTTTATTTTTTTTGTAAATAGTAAACAAAACACTAACACATGCTTAAATAGCAGATACTTGTATGTAAATTTACGTACACAGTATTGTTGTTGAGTGATGTTTGGCGAGGTTATTAATCACTTTCATAACGAACAACAAGGGCGCAGGTAAGCAGATTAATTGCAAATGTATGAATAAAATTTAAATTAAAAATAAAATAACTTGAGCATTGAAAACAACAAACAAAAAATGATGAAAAAAAACAAAATGATGAAAAAAATAAATTAAATAAATAGTAAAACTAACAATAGGAAAGCCTTTAACTATATACATTCAATTGCGGTATTATTTAAAAATCATGATTTCCATTCACTAGCTAGTTTACTTCATTTAGCGGAAGTTGATGGGAAATATGTAAGGAATAAAGATAATTATATTTGTTCAGATAATAAATCACCTCACCACACGAACTGTAAGCAGTGTAAAATAGGCAAAAATAATAATCAGCAGGAAAAGTAAAGTAAAATAAAATATAAGTAAAATAATGAAAAAATTATTACTTTTGCTTTAAACATTTCAATAAAAACTAGTCTCAAGCTAAAATAAAATGTATAACTTTAATGTTATATGGCAAAAAATAACAAAAATACAATTAAATAAAATCACAAAATTAAATTAAATAAAATTAAAAAAACAATAAATCAAAACAAAAAGAAACCAAAAAAAATAAAACAATAAAAAATTATAACAATAAAATTAAACAAAATCAAATTAAACAAGGAAATAAAAAACATAACATGAATATAATAATAAACGAAATAAAAAATCTAAGCAAAATATAACAAAACTAAAATAAAACATAAAACAATATAAATTGAAACATTAAAAATAATGACAAAATAGAGATAATTAAAAATGAGAAAAAGAAAATACCAAATGAAATAAAATAAAATAAAAATCTTAAAAAAATCTAAAAATATAATATAACAACAAATAAAATAGAAATAACTGTAAAATAAAATTTGAACAAACTTAAGTTAAATATAATAACAAATAAAACCAAATTAATAAAGAAATAAAAATTTAACAAAATAAAATATGTATAATAAAAAGAAAAAAGTATAATAAAGCAAAAAATAAAATAAAAATACAATAAAATAAAACCAAAAAATGTAAAAAAGTAAAATAAAACTAAGCAAAAATAATAAAATACAGTTAACTAAACAAATTCAAAAAAAATATATATAAGATAAAATAAAATAAGACATAAATCAAAATAAGACATAAAACAAAATAAGACATAAAACAAAATAAAAATTAAACACAATAAAATTTGATAAAAAAATAAAGCATACAAAAAAACAATAGCGAAAATGAGGTGCAACAAATTAAATAAAGTAGAATAGATAATAACAATAAGCTAAAATGAAATAAAAAAATTAAGCAAATTGTAATTATTTAAATAGAAAAATGAAGTGCAATAAAATAATATATGGTAAAACAAAGTCCAAAAATAAGTCAAAATTTAATAAATAATTAAAAATGGATAAAACGTAAGTAAAGTAAAAACTTGAATAAAGAGATATTAAATTAAATAGAAAAAATAAATTTAAAAAAATATATATTTTTAAACTAACAATATGTACATAAGTAGTATTTATTGACAATAATTGACTACTTTTTTTGCTGCATAGTTGCCTATTTATTTAGCAGTGAGACGAGATGAAAAAAATTAAAGTTTGAAGTAAACAGGCTAGGAAAGAGCGCCCGAAGCCAGTACTAAAATCCTGTTCAAATCAAATGTTAAATCCAGCATCAAAAAATTATGTTCACACTGGCGATTGAGTTACCCAGACGATATGAGAATGTTACTAATACGCCAGTACAGATCCATCACTTTGAATTTTAAAAATCTGATTTCCGATTCTAATCAAACGACCTTAAGAACATGCAATAGTAAAGATTTTCAAGGGAATTTAGTCGATTTCGATTCGTTTGTCAGCCATATTGGGTTCGCTATTTGGGATTCGCAAAGAGCGACGCCGATAACCCCCGAGCAACGAATTCTATGTGAAACCGATATTTTATTAAAAAATCTTCCGCCACATTGGACCCGCCAGTTTGAATATCGAAATGCTGATGCTATATTCGTGTTCAACGACCCTTCAGACATTCGAATCCGTCTTGCCCTAATAACCAACAACTGTTTTAACAAACTGAGTGACAAATTTATTTACGCTTTAACGGACATGACGTCTTCTAAGGGTCGAGTCATTTACGTAATACTGAATTTTCAATTCTGCCATATTTTAGAGCTTTGGTCGGTTTGATATGGAGCGTCCCATATACATTTGTATGTAGGTAAGCATGTGTCTTTATTATATAGTGATCGCTTTTATTGTTAAGATTCAACAGCGGAGTTTTGCATGCAAAGTGTAAATAAAATGTAAATTTTTTTTTACCTTAAAATTGTTGCATATTTTGTGAAATCGCATGTGTTTTATATTTTCTACTATTTTGTATACATAAATATCTAATTTAACCAAATTGTATCGGCTATCTGCGCAGGCGTTAAATTAAGCGATGGTAAACAAATTTGGCATTTAAAGAATT
This sequence comes from Rhagoletis zephyria, assembly GCF_001687245.7. Classification (NCBI taxonomy): domain Eukaryota; kingdom Metazoa; phylum Arthropoda; class Insecta; order Diptera; family Tephritidae; genus Rhagoletis; species Rhagoletis zephyria. The sequence continues at coordinate 892,116 of NW_016157097.1, forward strand.
TTTAAGTCAGTTTCAGTTTCATCGGGTCTTATATTCTAATTTTATGAAAATTAGTCTTCTGTTTACTCAAATATGCACACCGAATGGTATATGTAGTTTACTTATTAATTTGATTCTAAATATTACTTATTTGTTTTACGCGTCGCGTCGCTAGCAATCGAAATGGATGTTGACTTTATTGTTGTTTTCTTATTTGTTTGGATTAGGGATGTTTCGAATGTCATATGCGAATGCTAATGTTAGGAATAACATTAAAAAATTTCGTAAATTATTAGAACCTTGAGCGAGTACTTAACCTATACAGTGTTCTAATCTAGTAGTCTAAGTTCAAAAGGGGCATATTATATTTCAAAGTAATTTGCTATCTTTCTCCCATAAGGCGATTTCTTAGAGGCTCGTATATAAGGCCGGCTGCTCAGTTGGAACGCTGGCGGGTGGAGCGCTCAAATATTTGCGTGCCAGATCTATTAATTTATCGTATTTTAGAGACTTTTTACCGAGATGAGGTCGTTTTTCTTTAAGATAGGCCTTAAATTGAGCTTTAATTTCACATTTTTTAATGTCTACATCCGAGCCTTCGCTTTCGCTGGATGTATCTAAAATTATTTCTAGATTGCTTATAAGACTTTTAGCAGTACTAGTGGAAGGCCCAGCAATGTTGCTCGATATACTACTTAACCGTTTAGCGCTTGAAGCTAATAACCGGTTATGGTCTACGCCCTGGTTAGACAGACTTACAGCCCGATTCTGTGCACTTGATATATAAACAAATTTTATAATTTGCAAAATTTTTTTATTATTTATCATGAATTGGAATTCTAGCACAGAAACCATAAGCTCCTTTCTTGATAAATTATCATGATTTACAGCCCGATTCTGTGCACTTGATAAATAAAATTTTTTTATAATTTTTATTATTTATCAATAATTGACACTCTGTCAGAGAAATCTAGAGCTCTTTTCTTGATAAATTACCAAGATTGAAAATGCTATTTACAACCGTTTACAAATTGAAATTTCATATGGAAATTATAAATTTTGTATTTAAAAAAAATTTTGTTCTATCATTTAAATACTGCATGTGCCGGCATTTGAACCTGGGACTCATAGAATTTATAGCTGACATCTCTACCTACTCGGCTACGGCAGTCAAAAGCTTTTTTTGGTTTTAAATTCATATTTTTCATGTATATATATATATATTTTTCACCTCTTGTGGAAATCGTAGAGCTTTTTATTTTATAAATATTGAAACAGAATACGATGGGAGCTTTATCAAGAAAACACAGAATTGGGCGGTTGGAGCCAATTTAACAATATAAGAGTGAACACTATCTTCCCATGTACACATTCGCATTCGGGAAAATTTTGTATCATTTGATGCGAATGTCGAATGTGTAAAATGGTGCGAATCATTAGTATAACGAATGCGAATGCAAATATTCGCAACATCCCTAGCTTGGACATTAACACCGAATTATTTGTATGCAAGAGTAATTTCAAAGTAAACTGCGCATCAAAAAATTTTAATAGAATAGGACTCGTAAGTAGCATTCTCCTTGAGCGGTATTAGCGTTCTATCCACTGACTCTTTTATGGTATCTACTTCTGCTTGGGCCACTGCAAAGAATTTCTAAGAAAAGACATTTCCACCTACCCTTGCACCCATCCAGCTACAATGATTTGAAAGCTTAAATTTGAGGTTTGATGAGAATTTCCAACAGAAGACACTTCCACTTAACTTTTTTCCATTAATGGATAAATTCATTTTGCTTCGATTCCACGTCCATTCTTCCCTACAAGAAACATAAGCAGTGAACTTTCAGCTTTATATGGCCAGTGAAGTCCCTCATGAACTTAAAAGCTTTTTGAAATTCTCGAGTGCTCTTAGCTAGCAGTAGCTTTTATTGTTCGACGTGAATGGATACAAGTGACGCCTAATTTATATAGATATGGAACGGCTGCAACTTTTATATTATCAGGAATAAGGGCTTTTTCCTTGCCCTTTACAATTAAAGGTAGAGCAGGCAAAAAAAAGCAAATATCTTTAAAAAAGCAAAAAAAAGTGCAACATCAATGTGTAAGTATATATGGAATCAGGAAAAGCTAAATCGTGGACATTCTTAATCGAATAAATATACTCTATCTCTTTAGACGAAAAAAGGCAATTTCCATAAAATCCGTTCCCTGCTAATCAAACTTTAAACCATTGCTGCTAATTAGAAATTAATTACAAAGCACTTCTACTCAACCATTCAAACATGTCTTAATTAATCACAATAATCAGTCGCAACAAAAGCTGAGCAAGAAGAAAAATTGTTGAAATTATTCAAAAGCACAAATTTTCCGCTACCTGCCTTCGAAGTTCGAATTCTCAAATATTAGATATGTTAGCACCAGTTGCATTACGAAAATATGCATAAGCAAATATAGATTTATATGCAGGCACACAAATTAAACACTCGCTCATGAGAATTAGGGAGTTCACAAGGTGTTGTATACTGTCGTACTGTTGTATGTCATAAACTTTAAACGGCTAAAACTATATTTAAGGAATTCGCAAGCTAACATAAAAGTTTTATTATGAAATTTCACACAATTAAAAAATAGTTGGTGGTGATTTCAAGTCCTCTGAACATTTATTTAGCCGATAAAAACTTTACAACATACAACAATAAGACAAGTACGACACCTTGTGAACCACCCAAATATTTTTAAAATTATTGCAAAATAAAACAACAAATGCGCCTCGCTCTTTTCTCTAATTGAAATGCTGTATAAGTTTACAAACATACATACCCATTTACATAATTAAATACACACATCGTACATACATATGTACTTAAGTACGCCCATATGCAAATATGAGTCAAACCGAAAACCAAACACCTTCTCTTAAAAACTACTTTTTCGTTTTGCAAAATCGCATGAATTTTTAAATTTTGCGTGTTTATCTAAAAATAAAAAAAATTTTCAGCCGACATTGATTTGAACAGAGTTTTTGTTTATATTTATTCAAAAATTATGAACTTAAGTAACTATGTATATATGTATATATGTAACTCTTGTTGATCTTACTTGCTACCGGTTCATGACTAATACCGCTGGGAATTTCGCATTTTGTCACTTTTCCGCAAAAAAAAAAAAATTGTATGTAGGCGCCCTCTAGGGACCACAACTAGCGCATTCGCCGTATAATTGGTTATTGAACTAATAAGTTTGCAGGGCAATACCGATCGGCTAAAAAACTTAGGTAAACAAAGATTAATTAAGTAGCCAGAAAGAAAATTAATTAATTGATGGTTTGTTTTGCTGGTTGATAGAAGCCGTAATTCTGGAATATGTACATACCTGGTATGAGCGCTAAGGATGAGGCATTAATTCGCAGTTGAACTAGATTATAAAGACAACATTCAAACATTAGTTAAGGCTTCTAAATCCAGCATTCCTTCTTTATCTTCCAGTTTCACTTATTAGACTAAATGACTCCTGGTTATATGCCACTCGACGAAAAAAAAAAAACTACTTTGGCCATTCTGAGAAGGAGGACTATAAGTAGGAATTGTCTTCATTTTAGTGAATAGATTTCCGATCAATGTCTCAACTCCCTTAATGCACTTTCTTGGATGCCATTAATAAGAATAGTCCATAATCTGGATAGTACAACTAGCGCATTGCGGGCGCTTTGCCTCGCGATGACTTCTCCCACGTGGAGTCTTAAGAGGATATTATTTATAATGCGTAACAACAAAAGCGGCGATAAGGCAAAATTATTGCTGTTTTCGTAGGTAGGCTACTTTGGTTCTCATGATCCCACTTTCCAATCGATTCCGGAGATGCAATCAGACCTCAAAGTCTTAGATATAAAGTAGATGTAGTGGGGTCTTTACGAACGTCTTTATTTTAGCTCGTAAGGTGGTACGGTACCTCCGTCTCTGCTGTCTAATATGACTTACAGAATCATAAACAAGTCTGCCATATTGACCGCTACTTATAAATATACGGCATGCACTTCCCTACTGGCCATGTACTTGCCTACCCATATACAAAAGCGTTATTTTAAGCAATAAATTTGCACCTAAATGTGTGCGCATTCAAGTTATTTTTAGACACTCTTCTGTTTATTTGTACAAGTGACTAGGCGCATTGAGTGGCATGCCGACACGTTGTAGACCAAAAAGATCAACGAGTAGGATAAACTGCGCCATATGGCATGAGAGGGATGAGTGATGTACCAACTTGCGGCTGCGATGACGTAGAAACATTCGAATAATAACATACATATATATCCACACATGTAGGTACCTATAACAGGTAAATAGATAAAATGCTAGAGCAGTCAGCTTCGCGGCCGTTTTGGCAACGAAACAAAAAAAGCTAGTCAGTTTTGTTTAGGGCAGCGAAAAAAAAAACAATTGAAAATAAAGCAAAAATTTTTGTTGAATAGTTTCAAAGGTGAGCTTTTGAGTGTTAGAAAATATGTAAAATCGCAAAGCACAAGCCACAAACGTGACCAAATATGGACGACGGTGACTGCAATTCCAACAATTGGCAAATGTGATTAGGTGCTTGTATTTAAAGCGAATAAATGAATTTGTTGCGATTTTGTATATGTAGGTGATGCAGTGTGACTGTGTGTGTGCGGCGTTGTTTATGCCTATATACATACGTATATATACATAATTTACAGCACTGATTAATGAGCCAGCGTATGTTGATCGCATACCGATAAGGGCTTTTATTTTCTTATTTTTATCCTTCAGTGGGACAACAGCGATTTTTTTTATTGAATAAGTACTCTGATTTGCAAAAAATTATATTATTATTTTATGTCATTTCATGCGGATTTGAATTTATAATCGTTTGCAGTCTACTGACACCATTCGGGGCGCTTTAAAATGCATGCATGCATGCATACATAGGTCTGTACATTAGGGTGGTCCAAAAACACTAAAGTCGGAATTGTAATGCTCTCACCCCCTAGGATTGTTCTATATCGAAAAAAGTAAACCCCCCCCCCCCCTTTTTATTTCGAAATTTAAAAATATTTAGAGGTCGCTCAAAACGCTCAAAGTTTTCCATGTATTTTTATATGAGAAAAATAAATTTTTTCGTAGAAATGGTATAGAATTCTTGAAAGTCAATATTTTTCGATCGGGAAACTCTGGTTCTCTTCAGGAGAGGAGACTTTCAATAATAATACCCAATTGTTTATTTAACCATTTTTTAATACTAACGGGTTTTTATTGGTCGCCCCAATGTATTTTTCGGGGTTTTTGTGGGTTTTTGGCAGACCTATAAAATATAGTTGCAATACAAAATGGTTAAATAAACAATTGGGTATTATTATTGGGAATCTCCTGCAGAGAGTTTTCTCGTAGAAAAATATTGATTTTTAACTATTTTATACCATTTCTACGAAAAGTTGTTTTTTTTTTCCATATAAAATACATGGAAAACTTTAGGCGCTTTGAGCGACCTCTAAATATTTTCTGATTTCAAAATAAAAAATTAAGGGTATATTTTTTTCGGTATAGAACAATCCTAGGGGATGCGAGCACAAAAAATCCGACTTTACATTTTCACATGCATTTTTGGACCACTCTAATGTGCATACATACATAAAAAAGAGTAAACAAACACTGACAAGTATCCGCGTAAAGCGCTAAACTCTTGCATGCAATATTAAATTTATTTAGTGTTACATAGTTTAAAATATGTACTTGATTTCATACTTGAACCTTACAAGACTTATTTATTACCAAAATAAGTCAGCGTCAGCTCGCATTGTCGGCAGGCGAAAAAAAGCTGCGTAGGTCGCAAAATGCACTTTGTTCATTCACACTCGTACATACATTCAAATGTGTTCGCGTGTGTGCGTGAGTCTGTTTAAAATACTTGCTTGGCAAAAAATTCGCTTGCAGTTTATTGACCGCATAAGTCGCGGTCGCTTACTCCACATGGGTCCAGAATGTGGCTTACATTAAAACTTGGTATTATGTGCTTATTAATGGTAATATTTATGATCGTATACAAGCACAGTGACTGCAACTAAAATTCGTACCTTTAAATCAAATTGACTTATTTGAGGTATTCTAGACCAAAATGATACCGAAGAAGTGAACTCTTATCTTCAAAGGGCTTCTAGTCGTCTTACTAAATGTTTCGCAATTATATTTTTCATTTCCGAACCTGCTTTGGATGTTGGTCCCGAAGAAGCTATTACTACTAATAATGCTACCTTGATTTCAGACTTATATTGTAACTATTTTTTTACAATATTTGGCCCTATAACTAAGAGCGTACAGGTCTCGCAGATGCCTAACACTTTCGCTTGGAAAATGTCTGAATAATTAACCAGCCCTATATATAGAGTGACAGCGATTTATTTGTAGTGGATATACACCCCTACCCCGAAATTCATGTTGGACCTGAAGTGTTGAGAGGTAAAGCCATTTTGAAGGGAAATTCCTTTGCGCCAGCTTGGCTGAAACGCAAACTTCGATGGAACAAAAAATCTACAGGATCCAAACTCAAAAGCGACAGAAGGGATGGCAGCTATAATTTGACAGTTAGTTAAAAGTAAGATGAAGATTAAAATTAAAATTAAGAAGAATCCGAGGCTCGAGTCCTCGGAGGTCGGAATTTTTTGTTGTCTGTTTTTTTTTTAATTTATTTTCTCTTAATCTTATAAATTCAATTTTTCTTTCAGTTTTAAATTTGATTTGCCGACAGGTGGCGCAGAAGTGGAGGACCCGAATTTATGGTCCGATTTGGTTCATATTCAAAATGTGTATTACTTAAATGTAAAGAGAGATCTCCACAAAAGAACTCCAGAAAAAAAAACAAAAAAAAAAAATATTTTTATGCACTCCATCTAGCTCACGAATGATATTCAATTAAGCCATCGGACATGATAAAAATATTGCAAGGTAGAACCACACAAACTCACACACACAGTGTCATTTTCAATCTCAAACAACAAAAACTTCGAACAATTTATTTTTTTTAATCTCAATTTTATATGATTTTAGAATGCTGGCAAACTTCAAAAATAAATCATGGCTGACGAATTCAGAGAACGCTTTTACCTTACTATGTTTTTATCATGCCATGGGATTTGCCGTAAAATTTAGTAAATTTTATGTCTCTCGCAGGTAAAAGATGTGAAGTGAAGTGATTTTTTTTTTAATCAACTAATTGAAAGACTACTTTGAAACAAATTCAGCGAGTAAATCTTTCCAATTTTGATATTCTTTTTACACAAAGAAATAATTTCTGTCTAGGAAGTATGCGAAAGCAACTGTGAAGTGCAGAACGAAAGCGTTTTCAAACGAAACATACGGACTTCGAAATGCTTTAAGCCACATGCATTTTAAAGCAGTTAAAATCAAATGCACAGGAGTCGGATAATTGACTGCTTCCTAGGACATCTCCATCTTAAATAAATCCCCTCGTTGCAGTGGAGAAAGAGAGAATTTTAAATAGTTATTATCGAGAATGAAGTAGTATATAAATTACTTTCAAATTAATTTAATTTCCTACAGGGCGCTCATAACTAAGTACACGAGTACATACATAAGTATGTCAAGCTATATATTTACATACACACAAATATATACGCATGTATGTAGATTCATTTAATCACAACAGGAAATGTATTTTGCTTGTTGGAAAATATTTGATAAAACAAAAATGGTACAAAAATTTTTGGCATTCATAAAATTGCTTTCGTTCAAAATTTCGCCAGCCAGCCGACACTATCTACATATGAACAGAAGTTATATGCGTATATACAAATATGTATGTACGTATGCAATGAAAGCAAGCAATTTAATTAAGCGGAAATGTGTGAGTGTTTGATTTACACATACATATATACAAAAATTTCTATACCACCAACAACAATCGGCCGGCTTTTTAAACATTTCACATGAGTACGTACAACATTACGACTTGCAACAGGATTACATAAGTTCCGTACATTACATGTGCGCATAAAGTGTAAGTACGAATGTAATTTTTATGCCCCTTATTTCTATAATTTTTTTTTTTTTGTGTACTCGTATTTGCGTATTTGATTGCCGAACAGGTCTTCATTATACATAGCGGCGTGTTGCCAAGAGGTCTCTAACACGTGCTTAGCTAGTTCATACGTGCCTACTCGCTTACATATGTATGTAGATATACTCGTACCCTGATTTGAATTGACGCGCCACACAAACTACTGAGGCAGCGCAGCATGAAAAAAGTATGCATGTTGTACATAGTTGTATGTAAATATGTATGCTTCTGCAAATACTTGTACAATTGCATGCCCAAAAGACCATTCAAAAAAAAAAAAAAAAACAAGTAAAATTAACTACGAATAGCCAACTAAAGTCAAGTTAAGTGAGGAAGCGACGTGTTTAGATTTTTATTTATTTTTGCTTTTTTCGCCACTCACTTTTGCTGCCGCGCCACTGACGTTTGTTGTCGATTTCGTATATCCGCATAAAAAATGCAAAGCGTAAAAAGTGAAATCATGAATATTAAATTATTTATACATAAATAGTAATGTAGGTTTGGATGCGCAAGCAAAAAAAAAAAAAAAAGAAACCAAAAAAAAAAATGCAAACTTAGTAGAGTAGTGTGATGAGTGCGCGTCGACTACCATAAGTACCGAATACAATGCATGCCAATGCAGACGATAGATACGTAATTGTAACAACCATAACTTCCACTACATAAAAAATTGAAAATAAATAAATTCGCGAAAAAATCAAAAAAAAAAATACGCTTACGAAGTACAGTAAAGGTATTTGATACATACATACATTCATACTTATATACCTACATATATACATATAATCATGGATAGATATTCCATAAGTTGAAGGCTCCCTGCAGGGAAAGCTACTAGTTGTGAACTAGAATTTTACCAGTTTGCGTTTGAGCTCAACTAGTTCACGTTCTATCCTTTTTCAATGTTAGCGACTGGTATTTTTAAAATTGCGATGTCCTACGAGATGTCAATTGTCAGGCTATGCATCAGCATCTACTAGTATAAATACTATTAGCATCATACCAGTTCATGAGCTAGTCTGCCAATTCATGCCCCGTGAAAAGCATAAGTGTGCCTTTTTGCTCGCGACGCTGCAGCAAACACAATGGCCGACAGAGCAAAGCACTCGCGTGGTAAGCCTGAGGTCCCAGGTTCAAATCCTGGCACAGGGAGAATTTTTTTATTTTCTATTTTTTATTTTATTTTTATTTTTTTGTTTAGGCTGTTTATTGTAATTTTTAAATTTAATAAAAAAATATTTTTGTTTAATTTCTTTGTTTTATAGCACAAGCATTTCTTCCTAAATGTTTTTTTGCAATGCAATTAGATTTTCAAATTTGTTATTTATTTATAATAAATAGAATAAATTATTTTTACTTACATTTATTTAACTTTAAAAATCTTAACCACCTCCAAGCGGCCTCGAACCTGCGATTTCAGAACCAGAACCACTACAATAAGATTGAAAACTATTGTTATGAGCCTAAAATGTACCGAAACAGTGCGAATTACAAGTTGTTTCTGTTTTGAAATTTCCGAAGGATTTAAAAATTTGACGGGTCTCAATTCTATTCATCTTAATCCCGCCGTACATCGCTGGATCGATGCTCTGTTGAATTACCCCGGACGTGATGGCTGAGTGAAGCTCATAGACCGTATTAAGAAAAGTTAACTGCGGCAAGCCGCAAGTGGGTACGTTCCTTTTTTTTTTCATTTTTATCACGAAATTAGTTGTAAACAAAATTATGATTGGGGTAGCAGGAGTTGATTTCGCCTTTATCAAAACTGTAAGATGTATATAATATACTAGGAGCGCCAGTTACTGTTTTTATGGGTTTTTCTTAAAGACCCTTGGAAAGGTTTTTTCTAGCTTAGCCCGTCGTTTCACTTATAAGGTACAAAATGACTAACTGAAAAATATCTTGCTTTGGAACTAAAATGTGACTATAATTTTTATATCTTTGAAGGTCTTCGGAGGACTTTGGCAGGACTTGAAATTTACCCGATGCATTCGATTTAATGAATTTCAAAAACACTAAAATCTAATGACTCACAATTTGACTTCCTCTTCTTCTTCTTGTTTGTCGCTGTAACCGCCTAAGCGATTTTGGCCGAGTTCAACAAAGCACGCCAGCCGTTTCTCTTCTATGCCAACTGACGCCAATTGGAAATGCCAAGTGAAGCCAAGTCCTTCGCCACTTTGTCTTTACATCGCTCGACTAATTTCGATAACTGTGCGTTTTGTGGGCTCGACAAATATAAATCGATAACCCGATAAATTTGGAATACCTCTATATGTTCCGATAACTCGTAACTTTGATAGCTCCATATTTTTCGACACTATCAACAAATTTGTATAAGTCGTAACACTCTGGTAACACAATCAAATTCGATAAGCGGTGATAACTCGATAAACTTATATAACCTTGAAATTTTGATAACTCGATAAGTTGAAAGAACACCATGCATTACGATAACTCGATAAATTTCGTTAACTCTATAAATAATGAAAATTCATCAACTTGAGAAATTTCGATAATCCCATATATTTTTATAGCTCGATAACTATCCGTAAATTTCGGCAACAAATTTTTTGTGTCTATATAATTTCGACAACTCAATAAACATTGATCAATTTGATTAATTCGATATGTTGCGATAACTCAATAAACATGGCTCGATAAATTTCGATAACTATAAACTTTGATGATTCTGATAACTAAATGATGATAATTAAATTTTTTATGACTGAATTTATATCGATTCCTATCGAAAAAAATCAATAAATTTTCTTGTCCTTTCAGTTATCTTAATTCTCATGCATTTCTCATTGTTTTCATTTTCGTCTTTATCTTCAGTTTTTCCTTAATTTTTTTTTGTCTTAATCGTTATCATTTATTTCACATTTATCTGTGTTACAAAGTTTAATTTGAAAAACGAAGTAACACAAAGTGTGAAACCAACTCAAATTCAACAGGTTGCAACAACAACCATACACAAATACGAAAATTTTTAAACGACGATTTTGGCCGTAATTTTCAACCGAATTTGAAACCATAAGAACTCTCCTCATCTACAGGAAAATACCTTTCGAACCAAATTAACGCATTTCACGGCAAGGTTTCGGGTATCTGACTGAGTATTTAAGCTTTTAAAAACCAGTTCAGTGCTCATTTCGAAAAAAAATGCTTATTCGTGCCAGACATATATGGATATATGTATGTTCTTTACGGTGGTGTAAACACAAATATAATTTTTTTTTTTTTCACTTTTCTGAAATCCTGTTGGAGTGACACTCCTTGGCCACATACGAATAAGCACAAGTCACTCCCTTACTGCAAGCCTGATTTTTTGCATTTTTTTATTTCTTCTATATATATTTATATATTAACTATCATCCGTTTATAATACATTCTATTCGTTTGCCAATTACTGCGGCGCTCACATTTTATTATCCGCTAAGCACACTTGTAAGATTAATAGGATTTTGTGGCATGCAAAGCAAGCATTGGAATATTTGCAATATATTTTTATTTATTTTTATTTTTTTTTTATTATCATTGGAATTGTATGGAACTTGTTCAACCGGATCTACCAAGTTGTACCGTAACGAAATTCTAAATATTTACGAATGTATGTACATATGTACGTACGAGTATGTTTGCTCTACTGGCGTTAGCCATCGATGATTTTTGAGTATTTGCGTACTACTTTGTGGTAGCTTTTGCTTTCGTTTTTTTTCAGCTTTGTTAACTTAAGGTGCGATAATGATGCAGGATTTAAGCAGAAAAAAAATTAATCAAATATTTCGTCTATTTTTTGTATAAAAATTTGTAAATATTCTTTTGCAAATAAATGTCGTGTGTTTTTCAAGTGTTGTTAAGCATTTAAGAATTTGTAATTTTTTTGGAGCGCGCAAAATTATACATATATGGTGGCATTTGCAAGACAAAACAAAAACTGAAAAAATTAGCGCCAGTTGAACAGTGTAAAAAGTCGAATAAATTTGTTTGTATAAAAAATTGGTGAAAATATTAAATCAAGAACTAAAAGGAAAAAATTATATAAACCAAAATAGCATAAAATTCAGTATGAAAAATAAAATTAAATTAAAAAAAATTAACTGTCGGTTTCACAATTTAAGTAAAAAATGATTTGATCAGTCTTCATACAGTGACGAACAAAAGTATTGGCATAATTCATAAACATGAAAATAAAATCTCTAAACTGGGTGCAAAACTCAGGAAAATTCGATAAATTTGCTGAATAATTTGCACCTTTCTATTGAGATTTTTTTTTTGAAATATTATAAGTATGCAGTTTTACAGCCCATTCAAGTTTAGTATAACAAAGTGCAAGTTTGAAGTTGCTAGAAAATCGTGCTGACGTGCCGGGAATTTGGACAAAAATTTTAGAAAAATAAAATACATGAAATAAAATTTCAGTACGTGTTTTCCACTTTAAAACAAAGTAATGTTTCCATATAAAAACATAATTTTTTCGATGTTGTCGCTGTTCTTTTGACTCATTCAAATCGCAGTTGTCAGCGAAGAAAGAAAACTTGTATAACATTAAATTCAAAGAAACAAGTTGTGCAGTTCAACTCAGAATTCCATAATACATATACAAGCCGAGTTTTAAGTCGATAGCAAAAAAAAAAAACAACGAAGTGTATCTACATACGTTTTTCTGTTCTTTTGGAATTGAGTTTTGGTTCTTTTGGGACCGTTTTTCGGGTCTTCTGGAATTGATTTTGGATTTTCCGGAACCGTTTTTCGATTTTTGTAAGAACCAGACCCGCCCGTTTGCTAAAGCTCGCGGATATCCGGTTACCGCTCCTCGGTTCAGTGCATCACTAACAAGCAATGTCGAAATTTTTAGAACGCGCTTATCTTGAAAAGCACTGCACCACTGGTTTGGAGATATATTTTCTTTAAATAATTTGTATTTATAGGAGTAAAAACATCAATATTTTGAGTTGATATTTCGGTCCCCAGAGCAGAATTTTCCGCTTTAGAGTATAAAGCCAACACAAATAATGTCAGCCAACAGATGCTACTTTGGGCTCGATAGGCATAGGAAGAGCAGAGATCTCTCGGAGTGGAAGTAATGCAGGCAGTTTTTAAAGAAAACAACTTTGTAAACAAAAAATACAGGTAAAAAATAATTTTTGTTTATTTTTGTTTTAAGTTTCGTCTATTCATAGCATATTAGCATATCAAAAAAAAAAATAAAAAATGCCAACCATTTTTTATGAGCGAGGGCAAAACAAAGCAAAACATTGGCGTTAAGATCGTATTTCGAATCTTCTACAGAAATCTGCCTAAGCGCGATCCGTGACCAAGCGCAAGTTTTTATAAATAATTTTTGCGGCATTTAGAAAAAAATTCAATTCGTGTGTGTTTTTTCCCCCATTTTTTCCACCAATGGGTACAGAAATATTTGGCCATTGACGTTTGCGGCCAGCGCACCAAGAGAGTGGCATCCAAAAATGCGGTTATGGTGTTGTCGTTCCGTTAATTTGAACAACTGGGCTACCAGCGTACAAATGTGCAAAAGAGAGGATGGATGTGGGGCGGCGACCAGACGACGGGCAGAGTTGCTGATGAAACAGGTGTACGCACAAAAACAAGCGTCTGCGCGTGTATGTTCGTATGCAACCGTGTGCGATTATTTGTATAACTGTGTTACGAGTAATGCATGGAATGGTGGCTTGACTCTTGTTGTTAATTTTCGCAACTATTTTTTTTTTTTTGTATTCGCTTGTTTAACAACAGTGTCGTCACCAAATGTACGCACGTACGCGTGCAATGCGCATTAAAAAAAAATAAAATAATTAAATTATAATTTTTTATTGCCGTCATATACGAATGTGTACTACATGACGCTATACCGCCAAATATTTGTAATTAATTCATTTTTAACATTTCTTAATAGGAATGTTGTACTGACGCCTCGCCGCGGCTAGCAGCAGTCAGGGCGGCTGCCTGCGCCATAATTGCCATACCATACCTTTCTATGCATATGGTAAAATAGTTATGTACATAACGAAATGCATTACTCAACATCGCAACGTTGACGTCGATTACACAAAAAAAAAAAAAAAAATTTAATTGAGTCAAAAAATGCAGAAAAGTACTTACTAGCAAATAAACCAACAAGGCAAAAAAAAAATATCAAACAAAAAATTAACAACAAAAAAAAACGTTATAAAAATTAATTAAAGCCATATAAAAATGCCTGCCTACAACAACAATGTAAAAAATGCGCTAAACACCTCTTCTTCGTTTTATGCATTATTTACGGTGTTGCAAGTCGCATATTAGCACACATATACATATACATATATACATATGTACATAAATCAATACATACATACATATGTACGTATGTACGTGCAACTGTCAACAGCCGCACGCCGCCGGTGAAGCGCGACATAGCGCGAGCGTCTTACACTTTCTTTCCAAAAATGCTTGGAGGTGATGTTTGGCCAGCGCGCCGGTGTTGCAGCCAACCAAAAAAAAAACAATACAGTGACGAGTTGTGTGTGAAGACGAATAAGCTGACAACACATGCAACAACGACGTCATCATTTTTGTAATTGGCCAAAGGCAATGAACGCCAGAGCTACAGAATCGCGCTGCAGCACCGCACATGATTACAATGCAAGCGTGGTTCTTGCTGTTGTTTTTATTGTTGTTGTTGTCTAATGTCACTAATAGTCCACGAATAAATATCAAATGCAGCAGCGTGCAGAAAAAAGAAACAAAAAGTTGCTTAAAAAAAAAGCACACAAAAACGTGCCACCGAAATGCTGGATTTTCGTGGGGTGCCTTGCTGGCTGCTTGTCTGCTTGCCCGCCTGCCTAAATGGCTGTCACACTGACTTTCTGGCCGACTGCCTGACTCCCTGATTTCCAAAAAAAAAAAACTCGGTGCACTCGCTCGCAATCGAGCTGTACGTCCGTTTGTATGCCAGTTTTTCACTTTTGGTTACACAATTCGCCGCATTGGTATGCGCAAGCGCAGACAATGAATGGCAGCGAAGCAGCACCTCGCGGGCAAGCAACCAACAACTAACCGGCAGTTGTTAGCTGCCATAATGAACATAATTTTTGTGTCTTCTGATGGGAATGGCGATGGCGACGGTGTCCATGGCTGTCTGTCACAAGCGATTTGGCGATTTGGCGATTTGGCGATTTTCGGTGATGTGACCCCACGTCGCGTAGCGCCAGCGGCGTTTGCCGTTGAAATGTGATACTTGCACTCAGCAATAGCAAAAATAAGGAAAAAACTTTAGTTCGAAAGTGAAATTCAAATACATATTTAGAACCGGACTGTAGAGTTTTGAATAAAAATCTGGTAACCCTATGTTGGAGGATCGTGATTTAGCTAACTTGGCTCTGCTTTTTTTTTGCATTGCAGGAAATTTCAGACCAAATTCAGGTGTAAATTGCGTCTATGTACATATGAATATTGTCATACTTCTATCCCGAAGGAACAAACAGTGACTCAAACCATTGTTCACATCTTGATTTTTTTTTTTAGTTGATTAGGTAAATTAAATATTCAAAGATGGGTATCAAATTAAAGAGGTTAGGTAAGTTGACTTCCGAGAATATTTTTGGGGGGGTTGCCACCTGTTTGAAAAATTTTATTCATTTGAATTGTTAAATAAATGAAATATTACAATACGGGTATTGAACTAAAGATGTTTCAAGAAAGTTTACTGTAAAACATTTCCGAAAATTTCTAAATATTCAATTAGTATACATTCGAAGAAAGTGCGCTAAATGTAGACTCAATTTGTAAGATTATAAATTAAATTTATAGGAGAAACCCGATACATTCCCTTCTTTCCAAATACTTCCGGCAACATATTCACTAACACAAACATTAATAAAACATAATGGATGCTTCATAAATCGAAAATTTGCTTGAAAATCTCACTTCATAAAACTCTTTAAAACTATTTAGGTCATACGAGTTTTGGGAGGGAGTAACAACACAAAAATACTTTTCAAGGCGCAGTGAAGTACGGCGGGTGTTTGCTAGTAAAAAATTGTTTGAGTTGAGTCAGTTTACGTAATCCCATTGTGAATGCCAACTTTTTGGTAGCCGAAACTTCTTAACTCAAAATCAAGTTAGCTAGTGTCTAAACTTTTGTCGACTGGGTATAAATAAGTGTTTTGCATTTACATGCATACATACATACATACATACATACATACATACATACATACATACATTTGTATCGCTATATGCGATTATTGCATACTGGCGCATTTGTGGTTGTGCACCTCAGCTGCGGTCATACACACCTAAGTATTAGTTTAGTGGTCTGACTTGGCTTACTAGCTAGTAGTTGCTGGTTACTGCTTGCTGGTTGCCTGCAGCTCACAAAAGTGAAAGGAGTTTTGGTGCATTTCGCGCTTTTTTATTGTGATTTTTTCTCGGTATTTTATATTTTTTGTTTTGCTTTGCTTTGCTTTGCATTGCCATACGCTAGTAACACAGAATTTGCGGCTGTAACAACAAACTGCTACGGCTGCCGCTGCTATAGAGCGCTACAGCAGCAAACAAAATATTGCAAAATAATTGCAATTTAATGAAATGTTGCAGTCAGTGATCGAAATCGCGCGCAGGTAAATGTGAATGTACTTATATGCATGTACCTACATACTTATGTATGAATGTGTGTGAGTGAATATATGCTATGCTTACGGTGACCATCCGTTCTTCAGTTTTTCAAACCTCAAAAACATGAAAATGTACTGATTTTTTCCAAGTGTCCTGCATTTGTCCCGCATTTTATTCGTTATTTTAAAATTATGGATGGATTTAAAAAAAAAAGTGTTTTTTTGGTACTTTTCGTAGCTTTTCTTCAATATCTCATGAAAAAATCTCCAAATTAACGTAAGCGACTTACAGCTCGAAGGGTATTGATGTGCCTCTTACCAAAATATATAACTTGTGGCGACTTCAATGAAAATTATTAGTGCTACAGGAGAAAAAAGTGAGATTTTCAATCAAATACGCAGTTTCATTTGATTATGTTTTTTTCATTATTTAAAAAATTCGATAAAGAAGATATATCATTACAGTAAACTTTGAGCCGAAGATAATGAAAATCGGAAATGTAGAAACGTAGATGCTATGGAGCGCAATCTGCACAAATTATATATTTTTGTAAAGGGCACTTTGTAACTCGTCGTTTACGTCGATTCATGACGTCGATTTTTGACAAATAACTGCGAAAAGTACCAAAAAAAAAAAAAAAAAAAAAAGAAGGGAATTGTTTTCGTTTTGAACGACTCAAAATTTGCCTATAAAATAATCTTTTAAAGATTTTCACTTTTCGTGTAAGCTATTGTAATTATAATATGTTTTACTATACTTTTATAAATATTCATGTAAAAAAAGATTAATATCAATGAAGAAAACGTGATTCATTTTTTAAGTTTAAAATGTATTAAGAATTTAGAATCATAAATACTCGTTTGATATTTTTATACTACGTAAATATATGTAGGCATATTTTTGAAAAATTGTCCTTCATTTTGAATCCATATTTATGGTCACCGTAGCTATGCTAGTTGTCTATTTGTTGTAACGTGCAACGACCATAACTATAGCAAATAGTTAGAATGTGCAAATACGCCGCGATGCCAGCTAACCGAGTCCATATTTGTACGTGTGTGAATGGTTTTGAAAAGTGCCATTGCACACAAGCATAGACATATTATACACATACAAGTTATTAAGTTTTTTATATAAATAAACGGATGTATGTATGCACTTTTGTCGCTATAAAGCCACACGAATGAACGTCCTAGACTTTAATTGCTGTAGAATCCGCCTCTACACGCCCCATACAACTTCGGGACATTTTTTCTGCCGCCACGGTAAAATTAGATACAGTTAACTTGGCAAATAAAAATTAAAAAAAAAAAATAGCTGCATACATCAATACATCGGTACATACATATGTACATAAAATTAAAAAAAATATATATATATGTATGTGTATCGATAAAAATAAATTGAAAACATGACAAACAAAAATGGTAAAAATTTAATTGAAAAACTTTGCGCGCGTTGGAAGTTGTTTAAGTCGTAATTGTATCAATGAAGGGTTTGCAGCAGTTACAGTATATGTACACATACATATGTATGTACATACTATGTATGTACAAAGTTGTATTTTTACAAGTACATAAATACGCGTGCTTTGGAGCGTGGCAAGGTCAAATAGGTGTAGACAATTTTAGAATGTACTAAATGCATTTGCATACATACCAATGTACACATGTACATTAAAGTGGTCCAAAAATGTATGTAAAAAAAATAAGGTCGGATTTTTAATGCCGCCACCCCCTAGGATTGTTATATACCGACAAAATATACCCATATTTTTTTATTTTGAAATCAAAAAATTTTTAGGGAGTGCTCAAAGCGCTCAAAGTTTTCCATGTATTTTATATGGGGAAAAACTAATTTTCGTAGAAATGGTATACAACTCTTGAAAATCAATATTTTTTGACCGGAAAACTGTGGTTCTCTTCAGGAGACTTCCAGTATTAATAACCAATTGTTTATTTAACCATTTTTTATGATTAAAGATTTGTTATTGGTCCCCCATTGCATTTTCTAAGGCCTTTGGAGGACCTATAAAATATAGTTACCATGAAAAAATTGTTAAAGAAATAATTGAGTATTATTACTGGGAATCTCCTGAAGATAAGTAAAGTTTTCCGATCGAAAAATATTGATTTTCAAGAATTCTACTCTATTTCTACGAAAAGATGTTTTTTCTCCATATAAATTACATGGAAACCTTGGGGCGCTTTGAGCACTCCCTAAATATTTTTTGATTTCAAAATAAAAAATTGGGGTATATTTTTTTCGATATAGATCAATCCTAGGGTGTGCCGGCATTAAAACTCCGCCTTTACTCTAATGTACATGTATGGGGCATTCCGCGCCAAATCGGATACTATGTGGCTTTTGCATCTCCCTTTTTTATATGTTTTTTATGTAATCAGTTGAAAGCCAGTTGAAGGAAGCCTACCAATTTTTTTTTTGTCCAGGCCTTTTCGAGATAATTTTGAAAAAATGTTCGTTTTTAAATGCCCTTAGCTTGGCGTCTATTCGATTCGGACCGTTTTTTTTTTTGAAATTTTTCTTTTTCAAAACACTTTTGCAATATAAAATAGAAAGAAAATGTATCAAATTAAATTTTTTTATATAAAATTTTTCCAAAAAAAAACAAAACTTTCACTCATTTGACAACAACATTTGAGCTTTGTCCGATAATGGGGTAAGAATTCATTCATTTCATAAAAGAATTTTGAGTATGCACTCTTATAGCCTATTCAATTTCAGTATAACAAAGTGTAAGTTTGAATTAGCTGGAGCTAACCGTTGATTTTTTTAATTTTATTTTTGCTGACGGTGCTACGCATTTTCTTCCATTAGCAACATTTTTTTTCAAAAATTTTTTTTTTTATTTATTTTTTATTTTTTATGCAGAAAGATGTGTTTGGAAAAATGCAAAAAGCTACAAAAAGAACTTAAAAAATTCGAAAAAATGATATCCTATTGCTATCCTATTGTAGGACTAGGTTGAAAACTTGTGGAATAAGTGACAGCTTTTTAGAAAAAAATTTCAAGTAAACCGAACAGTGCATGTTTTTTTGGAAATCCACATATTATACTAAAAATTTGAAAATTTTATAGACAATTTTTTTCCGGTTATATTCTAAGAGTGTTTTGAAAAAGAAAAATTAACAAAAAATAACGGCCCCAATCGGCCATTTTTTTGCAAAGTTATGGGGTTTCAAGGAAAGAGGAACGCGTGGAAAAAAAGAATTACGCGTGAAAAAAAAAATAAATACGAAAACAGACGCATAAAAAAACTTCGGCGAGAAATGGCGCTCATTCCCAAAAACTCTTTGCCGAATTTATATACCGCAAACATAGTTGACCGCGAAAATATCTAAGACCGTCAAATAAGTTAACGCGTCTTTTTTCGCCGTCAACTATATTAAAGAGTCTTTCTTCACCACAGATACGGTAGTGACTAAATTATTTGGACGTGGATATTTTTCGAACCGTCGGTCCCAAACTTTGATTGCCAGCAGAGTCGTATACGACGAGGCATCTCCGTTTCAGTTAAGGCGCATGATCACTACAGCGGAGTTCAGTTCATGCAAAAAATTTTGGTTCATTTCTTTTAAAGATATAATTAATTCTAAAATATAAACCATATAAATATAAGTTGTAACCTTTGTCCAAATTTAGAAAAATTTGCCATATTTTCAGCGAAATTGCAAACAATTGGTAAAAATATTTAGAAAATGGTTCGCCATGCGGGTTTTAAGTTGTGCGCCCAGCACTTTCTGCCATACAAAGTAATTTTTTATATAGAAGAAAACGCACAATACTTCCAGCCGAAAAGTTATAAAAAATTAGGAGGTTTTTTAGCAACTACAAACCATCACATTGATAAACTGAAATTTAATGTGTTATAAAAAAAATTGCATACTAAAAAATTTTCTAAAAATTCTGCCAAGAAAGTTTGACATTTTACCGAAAATTTAGCACAATTTTCTTAATTGTAGACAAAGTTTGAAACTTTTATTGAAAGGGTTTATATTATAGAATGAACTATATTTTTATAAAAAATTTACGAAGTTTTTATGTCCGTCCGTCCATCTGTGCACACGGTAACTTATGATTACATGTCTATATATTGGTAACCGCTCCACAATTTCTCGGCACAGTTCTTGGCCTTGCTACAGCATACCAAATGGCTGAGAATTTTCAAAATCGGGCAATAACCACGCCTACCTCCCATAGAACGGTAATTTAAAGAAATACGAAATCTTCGATAAAGCTAATTCATTCAAAATTTATGTTTGCAACAATTCTTTACCAAGAAATACGTTTATGGTAACATTTTGGAAAATGGGCGTGGCACCGCCCACTTATGATGACATATATGTTCAACGAATTTGTGCCAAACTCGGTATGGTTATTGTTCTTGCCACATAAAAGCAAAACATTGAAAATTATTGAAATCGGACTAAAATTACGGCCACTTTTCATATAACGGTAAATTTCAAAAATGCTTGAAACTGGGATATTTCGAAATTTAAGGACGCTAATTTACTCAAAACTGATACTAACAACAATCCCTTGAAAAGTGGTAACATTGTTTGGAATTTCGGAAAATGGGAGTGGCACCGCCCACATATGACTATATAAGTTAATCTCATTATATCTAACTGAACGCTCTATCAAAGATGTTTAAAAATGGGAGTAAAAACAGCATGTAGCAGGAGTTTTCGGAAAGGTGAAAAACATATACATATTTAATAGTTGCGCCGAGCATTTAATACTTAGACTTTCATACTTTTTTTAACATAAATTACAGCCAATGATATTATTGAATGCAAAAGTGTGCTAATCAACAAGCCTCTATTATATATTAAATTATTTTTGCGACATTGTAGGTTTTCGCAAAAAAAAAATATACGACCTCAGCAACAACCAAACCTACAACAAAACCAGCTACTAGCTATCACGAATGTGCGTGTTGAAATCGCTATACTTAAATACATATTTCTTCCTGCATGCAAATATGTGACACAATCAAACGCGTCATCGTCAAAAAAAAAAAACAGCAATGGTGATAATAGCAGAAAAAATAATGGCAAAAAATTAAAAAAAAAAATTTGGCGAAAACAATTACTTTGTCGTCATACTGTAAGTGAAACGAGCCAAAAAATGCTACCCACCTAGTACATTAAGAGGAGCGGTGGCGCCGACGCGGCACCGGTGATGATGATGGTGCTGGCGGTGTTGGTGGTGGGGATAAATGATTGTGTGAATGGCGTCTATTTTGCATATGAAATTGATTATGTGATTATGTCTTAAACGGGCAAATGCGCAAATAGGTAAATTGTCTAATCATTAATGCTAAGAAAAAGGACAAAAAAATAATAATTTAACACAAAGTGGTGTTTATGGCAAAAAATTAGCAACTCGGTATTTAGGTTTGCGCATACATACATGTGTGTGTGTGTGTAAACTATTAGTTAGTATTAATTTCTCGACTGTGAATAAGCACTAGACACCACAGTTTGCCAATACCAAAAGCGCGTTCGCAGGATAGACAGACAGAGCCGACTGGCATTAAGCGATATCGCTGGAATGTTTTTCTGTCTTCTTTTGTTTTTTTTTGCGTGTGCGACTTAAATACTACAAATTTTCTAGTTAATTTTCGTTTTTGTCTCGTAGCAAATTTTTTGCCTTACTATTTAAGTACATAGTTGTTGTTTTTGCCGGTGACATGCGAATCGCAATTGTCATCAATTGCAGACGCGCGCAACAATTGTCTAATGCTTTGGTATCTTCCTGCAGATTTTTTTTTTTTTTTAGTTTGGATACTGCAAATTATTCAACGGCTGTCTACGCGACGCATTTCCCCTTCTTTCCCCCCCCACAACTCAGCCAATAGCCCAATAGCTACACATTGAGCAAGCGTTGCATGTTTGATTTGGTTGTACGCTTGTCTACACATTTATTTATGTAGACATTTGATAAATCACCAAAGGTAAACAAGAAATTCACTACAAATATGTTGTTGCTTGTTGTTGTTGCCACTTGTTGTGTTTTACACAAAAATGGCCAAAGGCAATGGAAGAATGTAATGTAATCACAATGCAATGAGCTGCTGCTGTAACCAACCATAAAACACAAATTAACCAGCTGTTGACAGTTTAGTTAATTCACTTGCATGTGTGTATGTATATACATATGTGTTATGGCTGCAGTAGTAGTTGTTGTTGTTGTTTGTAAATGTTTGCTCATTTCACCACATTCAACAAGATTCGGCAACAATTGCAGCCTTTGCTAAGAAATGGATAGATACAACAGCAACCGTATGAGCAACAGTGATGGCCAACAAAGGGGCTAATAGAGTGTTAACATCAAGTGTGGTTGGAACGAAAAAAAAAAAAAAAACAAGAAAAAGCATCTTCAAGATAATATTAGCAAAGAGCAACAATAGTAAATAACCACAGTAACAGCTTTTGTTAAAAGCCAGTTGCTGCTCTATGAAGCGGAGCGGAGTGAAAAAACAATCACATAGCTGTATCATGTAGCTACCAAAGAATGTCTGAAGATTATAGCAGAACACTGTACATTGTTGTTAACAAGATTTTATTAAAATTAAAAAGCAAAAAAAGAAAATTGGATTAATTGAACACTTGAAAACAAAAACTGAACACAAAAGCGTTGCCTATTTAAAAATCAGATATAAATTTTTGGCAATTTAAAGGCTGGACATAAAATTCTTGACTATTTAAAAATTAGTCATAAATTCTTGGTAGTTTAAAAGCATAAGATTTGGTAATATAAAAACAGGACCACATTTTTTTAAATCTAAAAAAAAGACATAAATTTTAGCCCAAATTTTTTGATCTACATAAACCGAAATTATTTTTTTTTTGTAATTTTAAAACTAACTACACACCACACATTTTTAGCTATTTTTAGTTAATTTCAAACTCGACAAAATCTTAATCTTTTTTTTACTACAATTTATTTTTTGGTCGTTTAAACAGTAGACATAAATTTTAGTAAGTTAAAAACTAAAAAAAAAAAATGTGGTTTTAAAGCTAGGCATACAATTTCGTCATTTAAAAACTGAATTTAAATTGTTTGGCAATCCAAAAGCTGAATATATGTTTGCAATTATTTATAGACTGGAAATAAATTTTTAGTCATTTAAAAGTTGGATAAATATTTTTTTTTTGTATATGAAAACTGGCCATAAATTTATGGCTTAAAAACTGAGAAAAATATTTTTGTAAGTTAAAAACGATATAAATCTTTGGTCATAAATTGGTCATACATTTTTAGCAATTTAAAGGCTACATCGTATTTTCACCACTTAAAAACTAGACATAAATTCACATATAGGTTTGGGCCATCAATTCCGGATATATGTACGATAAAAGTAAATTACTAATCTCCAGGAATTCCTGCTCGACGTCTTCCATAGCGAACACCCGAACAGACACTAGCTGGAAGCATGACCACCTCCTAGATATGCCAGAAGACATCTCTACGAATTCACCGACGAGATCTAAACATACATCGTACCACCACTTCACCCACTCCACGTAGCATTGACAGCCCCTAAAAGTCATTGATCGACCGAAAATCATCAATTTTACCAACGCTCGCTCCGTGAATGCTGTGATCAGGGTTCCGCCATAGGCAAGTCGCAGACAATGAGCTTCAACTGCCGCAAGAGAGCCGAGTAAGTTTGGACGGGATACTGCAGCAGGTTAAGCTTCTGCTTATTCAGACTCGACCTCGACATACCCAACCCATTTTCGGCTTGTGAAGGCGCACCACACGACACCAACCACATCTTCACTTGCTCCCGTAAACCTACTCAGTTAATACCCCTTCCCTTTCCCTTTGGCCAGACCTCGACGAAACGGAGCGCTTTCTTGGCCTGCCTTTGTTTAAGCTCGATGACAATTCTTGATAGACTAACCGTAGTTAGTAGTGTCGCTACAACAACAAAAACAGCATGCCGGATATTTTGGTCCTGCATTTCGCGTGACACCATCCATTAACGAATTAAGGGCTCTTTATGCTCTTTTACTATGTCTATTCTGCCGCCAGTAGTCCTTTTGTAAAAACATTTTCAGGCATTCCAATAAGCCACCATTTTAATGAGTATGCCGTTAAATAACTTTGAAACTTTGCGTACTTGTGTGCCTATCCATTCGTAACAGTAGTAGAAAAGTAAAAGTATTAAAAAAAAAATAAAAAAAAATAGTTACATATTTTCTTCATTACAGCCCACAGTTCAATCAAAAATCTGTAGATGACAAATAAATTAACCTATCAGTTTTTGTGATTTCTTCCTGATATAACTTAGAAGCCGATACTGAAGTAAAAAAAAAATTTACTGAAGTATAAACCAAAAAATTATATTCCCTTCAAAATCGATAAAAGTAGCGCACGAAAACACTAAAAATAATAAATCGAAAATCACACATAATTGCTGATGACGTGAACAATTTGGGGTGACTACACTTCCGCAATGGACATAACTTTGGCAAAATCAATCACCAAAATCATGAAATGAAAACTCAAAAAATAGCAATTTGCTTTATGAAAAAACAAAAAATGTTTAAAGTTATGATTCCAAAATGCAAATAAATCAACCCAGTTCAATTTAAAGCATAGCATTTTTGAACAAGTTATAGTAGTTTTTTTTTTGTTTGCAGTAAAGTCACAAAACATTATCTATCTACTGATTAGCCACTGCAACAGCTGTGTGTACATATGTATGTTTGCAGGTATGTCAGTAAGTGAGATTTCAACGGCATAGTGAAAGTAAACTCTTTGTCTGTATCGACAACATTTTGCTGCAGCTGCTGCAGATGATTACGCGGAATCCTCATCCACAGAGCAATCAACAGCAACAGGCAGGCAGGCAGGCAACCTGTAGCCTGCAGACAGTAGCCTCAGCAGGCACAAAGCCAGTCAAGTCAGCCAGCCAACCAACTAGCCAGCTAATAATGCAACCGGTGAATCCAGCCGCAGCATATGATTGCAACGGAAAAGATATCAAATGAGAAAACAAGCAGAAAAAGGCGAAAAGTATAAAAGTAAAAACAAAAACAAAAACAAAATGTGTGTCAAGCAAAAAATTGTTGTTCCTCTTGATGCGCTTGACGGCAGCTCAGCGCAGACGCGCAAGAGGCTAAGTATTTTAGACGAACGAGCACAAAGATACAAATATATGCACCAAAGTATGCCTACAAGTAATCAGTTTAGTCGAGGCGACAGCGACGACATCATAAAGAAATCAACAAATGAACAAAAAATCCAAAACAAAAGTGGCAACGTAAATCAAGTCGCGATTATTTTCATAATATTACCGCTGCTATTTTTGGCGCAGTCATAATTTTTTTCATTACGGTTTGTTTGAATATTAATGTGTGTACATACATACATACATATGTATTTTCCTGTCTAAGAAAAATTGCCATTTTAGTGCGAACCAAAAGCATTCGCATAAATATACATAAATATTTACCTTCAAATATCTACACGAACGTACTAATTGTCTGATTGTGAGTTGCTTGCTTGGCTACATTTCAAACAATTTTTCCTTATTGCTCTCAAGCGCACAAAAAAAAAATCAAATACTTTTTTTTTTTTGCTCTGTATGGTTTGGCTTATTTACCTGCAAAAAGAAGAAAAGAAAAAAAGAAAAAAGAAATGCATTAGTAAAGTGTGTAAGTAAGGTGAGTGTAGGAAATGCATGAAAACAAGGAAAATAAATAAAATAATAAATATTTTCTTTTTCACCATAGCAACAACTAAATTGAAACGAAATGTACGATAGCCATGCGATTTGAATCGGAGGATAAAAACAATTTCAATGGGTGCGAAAATAAAATCAAATAAATAACTGAATTTAAACACGTATACATCTTTATAGCGGTATACATACCCTGCAAACCAAAGTTCCCGAAATCTTAACGAAATTTTAAAGAGTTTCTCATTTCTGTAACGATTTTTTTTTACGAATCTTCAAGGAAAATTGTATGAAGTGGTTGACACGAACTCGTTAAGAAATTTCTGTACAAAAAAAGGACAAATATGAAAAAAAAATTCTGCAAGAAACTCTTCACATTGTAAATTTGATAAAAGAATCGAAGTGTGCACAGCTTATTTCATTTTAGAAAAATCGGCAAAAAATCAGATGAGATCTTTACGAATTCTTTAAAATTTCTCTACAGTTCAGAATACTATGAAGAAATGGTTTGCAGGGTATTTACATATGTACATATGTATGTACATTAGAGTGGTCCAAAATAATAAAGTCGGAATTTTAATGCCGCCACCCCCTAGGATTGTTCTGAACCGAAAATAAATATACCCCTATTTTTTTATTTTGAAATCAAAAAATATTTAGGGAGTGCTCACAGCGCTCAAAGTTTTCCATGTATTTTATATGGGGGAAAAAAAAATTCATTTTTTTCTACAAAATTTGTATTTAAAAAATTATTTAAGAAAAATACTAAAGATTAAGTTGAAAAAAAAATCGAAATTTTTTATTTTCGAATTTTTTCATTAAAAATATTTAAACTATTTTCCAGATATTTATTGGTTTAAAGATTATAAAAAAATTGCTATAATTCTAAACAGTTTTCATTGGCTTTAAGATTATTATCTACATATCGTCGTTTAAGGTACAAAACCGCGTAACTGACATTGGCTGCCAAAAATTGGATTTGCTCACACAAGCTCTTGGCTCAATCCTTATCCATTCGTCCTGAAATATACTAGCCAGAAATGCGATTGCTTTATAAGAAGAGAACCGTTTTGAAATTTAAGTGTTTTTACTCTCTAGAAAATAATTTATGCAACCTCACTTACGCGATTTTGCATTTTGTTGATACGCGGTTTTGTACTTTAAACGACGATATAGATACATAACTAACCTAAAAAAAAAACAGGTTCCGTACGTCATGCGGAGTGCGCCCCTAGTGTCGGTTAGGAGGGGAAAAGAAGGGTAATGATTTAATTAAATTTGGGCATCAACAAAATTTGAAAATAACTTTGTTTTAATTTTTATTGTAAAATTTTTTGATTTAAAATACTCAATTAAATACAAATATTTTCCAAAATTTCCATTGCTCCGATTTTAAAATAGTATTGTACAAGATTTTAAATATTTACTTATTTTGACCATATGTATTTTAATAAGATTATTAAGAAAAACAATTAAATTTTAAAATTTCTACGTCATTTTAATTAAATGTTTCATTATTCCGAATTGGTCTTATTATTATATTATTTAAAATACAATTTTATTTTGGTTTTTTTATTAAAAAAAATTATTATTATTTTTAAAAAGCAATATTTTTCGATGAAAAATATTTTAAACTATTTTGAAAACTTTTATTTGTATTCCAAAAATATCTTGTTTTAATAAACATTTAAAAATTGTGTTTAGGAATATTTTTTTGAAAGTAATTTATATTTTATTTTC
Organism: Rhagoletis zephyria; assembly: GCF_001687245.7. Taxonomy (NCBI): domain Eukaryota; kingdom Metazoa; phylum Arthropoda; class Insecta; order Diptera; family Tephritidae; genus Rhagoletis; species Rhagoletis zephyria. The sequence continues at coordinate 920,257 of NW_016157097.1, forward strand.
ATTGGCAACCGTTAAAATTGAAATTTTTCATTCAAAAAGAATCGTTATTTTTTTATTTTTATTTTTCCAATCATTCCAACGGCCATAAAAACGCAGTCTGCTTTATAACGATTAAAAATGATCGACAAAAAGAAAAATCCAAAATAACGATTATTTTTAATTGAAAAAAATCACAAAATTACGATTTTGAAATGATCTAAAAATAAAAATATTTGACGGGTTTTTCGGGCCCTGGTGGATTAGTGATGCAAAATAATTTTGATTTACAAAATTTTTAATTGTTTATAAGATAACTACAGCAAAAATACTTCCGATTTGAGTAGCTTTTATAAGTTTTTTGATTTCTATGTTGTATTTTATTATAACAAAATGGTCAGCTTGAACACTTTATTTTGGCTTCGAAAATATACATTCATATGTACTTATATGTTTTTTTTTTAATTTGTGTTAAAAAGTATTTGACTTTCAAGTTTAAAAACTCAGCTTTGGTACATACATACATATACGCATGTGTATACATATATATTCATATTTTTGATATGAATATAGTCTCAAGGGATTTTGGCCCACTGTGTGGCGCTTGTCACAACTTCTTGTTTTAATGTGTGTGTGTGTTGTTATTTTTTTAATGTGCATAGTTTTCATTTTTACATATTTATGTAGCTATGCCACGTCAAATAGTTTCGTAGGTTTAATCGCGGCATAAAAAACGATGCACCCAAACCAAAAATTGTGTGAGATAATCGGATAGACACAGTGATAAGTGGAGAATTATGGCAGACCGGCAATCTTTACAGTTTCCTACCAAACTCATGTCACATATGTATGTAGTTATGTATATGCACATATATGTGCATTAGATAGAATCAGGGTATATACATAATGTGTAGTTTAAAGAAATCGGGCATTAAATAAATTATAGAAAAAAACTGATTTAGCTGACTTAACAGGGTGCCGAAAAATATGTTACGCCTTGAAATACTCTCATAGTGAGTGTTTAAATAAAATCGGTTGCAACAAAAATTAAACTTCTTTTGGGACATGGTCTAATACCCATACATATTTATGCATAGGTACTTGCATAGACGAACATACCTGTACATGCCAAATTAACATTTTCCGACACTTTTCACTTCCGATAGGCCAATGAGTGCATTACATTTAAGGCTAATTAAATAGGTGACTACCAATTGGTAATCGTAAATATCACAAAAACAAAAATCAAAACAATGAGGAATAAGAAAAAGCAAACGAAATTGCACAAGTAATTTTCAAGCAAAAAACAAAACCGACTTCAATTCTTATATACAAATTTAAGATTATCGGATCTAAACCAAATTAGTATGGGACCACCGGTGGGGTAACATCTTCATCAAAGTTATGCAGCAACATACATAAAAAAACAACACAAAAAAAAAATATTCCGACGAATTGATAACCTTCTCCTTTTTGTGAAGTCGGTTAAAAACAGCAGATAACAACAAAATGTTGGCATTTGTTCGCGAGGAAGAAAAGAAACAAAGAAAAACGAAACAAGCTGACAAGTGACAGCACCGTACAGAAAGTATGGCGATGAAACAAATCTGATATACAAAAAAAAAACTACAACAGCAAAACAACAAATAATTACACTGTGCGGCAGCCGAAACCAGCCCCGACTTTGTTAACATTTTCTGAAAGTATACCCATTAGCTCTTTTTTAACCGAAGGAGAAGGTTATTAATTTTAATTATTATTATTAAAAAGAAAATCGAATTACGTGGTCCAGTTTGTCCGAATTTGAAACCAAACACAAGTTATAGAAATTATTTTGTGTTTCCCGCTTGTAAAAAACACATAATATATAAAAAAAAAAACTGAGAACTTTTACAACCCATCGCACATGTGCAGAGAGATATTAAAACCTAGTTTTCAAAACGTCTGTTGGAATATACATATCTTAATGAAAATGCCCACCAAATCGCTTTGATTGATAAGGAAAACCGACTTAGCCACCCTTAGCCATACCCTTAGCCTTGTGTGCAAAGGAGAATTCCAGCATAAATTAATTAATCACCAAACCCATTTAAACAAATTAAGCGTTAATGATTAAGAATTAATTTAAATTTAAATCGCGATTACGATTAAGTGTTTAATCAGACTAAAATAAATCATGAATAACTGTAATCGGATTGAATTTAATCCAATTAACTAATTGATTAAAAAATCAATCGATTAGTGCCAACTGGTCATCACGGCCAAGAGGATATCTTACAGATGCTTCAAAGTGTTTATAGGAGAGTGATAAATATATGGCAAATGAATGGAAAAAAGCGATATATGTAAGTACTCGTAGATACAGCCCGATTCACTTGAATAGGTACACATATTTTTCTCAAGAACTAAGCTTGTATGTATATTTTTGATCTCGTTTTAAAAAATTATAAATTTTGATGAAAATTGGTAAAAATGATAATGAAAATGATGATGATGATGAATAAATCGATTTATTTAATCTTTTACTTTTACTCTATTTCTAACTTTAATTTTATTTATTTTTTACTTTTACTTCATCTATTTTTTAATTTTTTTTATTTTAACAATTTATTAAATTGCATGAATAAATTTTAATTAGACCGTATTTGGCCTTTAATTGCGCTTGAATTTTTTTCAATCAAAACTATTTTATTTTTACTTCTCACAATTTTTCGCTTTATGCTTCCAAATCGTTAACCGCAGACAAGCAAAATACCTAACTCTGCTATAAATACGCGTTTAGTTATTTTTAGCTTTATATAAATTTCCATACCTAAGTTTTTTTTTTCTTTCAATCAGCAAAAATACCATTATAAACTGTCAATATCCGCGTTGATGAAAAAAGCCGCTAATGATGATATACTCTACTTGTTGCTGTAATTGTTGTTGGCAAAGTTGCCTCTGATAATGGCGGGCAAATGCAATTCTAGGTCATTGCTGAGCGCTACAAATTTATTATATGCATTGAAAACACAGCTCACAGCTATGTATGTACATATACAAAGATTAATACATACATATGTACATACATAACTTATATGTATTTATATATGCAGCATATGTATGAGTTTATGCATATGTACAGCTAAAAATACGCAGCTTGTTTATTGGCGGCAAAGATCAGCTACTGCGGCAACATCACTACCACCACCGATTACGATTAAGATTTCGATTACTGAAATGTAGGCCTTGGAACGGCATTAATCAGCCTGTTGAAGCATCGTTTATTCGATGTGTTTTCGATATGCTATAACTGGTTTATTTAGCGATCTTTTTTGTTTTGTGAGATATTTTATGATGTTTAAAGTTAAAGACGTAAGTATATACGTAGTTGTTTAAGAAATCTTGTTTTCAAGTAAAATTCTTATTAATTCTAGAAAAAATATATATAAAAATACATTTGTGTGAGTTTAATGAAGTTACAACGAAAATTGTGCATTTTATAAGCAAATGATGACTTGACCAGAACCAATGTGGTCTATGTTTACCTCAAATGAATCAACGAGCTGGCTTATCTAAGTAATAAGCATTTAAGTATTTAAGGGACTTGGAATAAAATGCAGTTTTTTCACAGATTATCCCTTCCACGAAATACTACTTAAAGATGTGACGTCAATTAGGGAAGTAACCAACTACTTCGATAGCCAAGCGACATTCAGCGGACTTTAAAAACTGCTTACGGAGAGCCGAACCTCCATCACAGTTAAGTCAAAATATTTTCTGCCTCATGTGAGCTCAGCAAACATTGGGCAAAAACTCGGACATGCGGAATTGCATGATCCTTCTAGTCCAGAGTGGATCGGCGGCCATCAAGTAAGCTATTTTTGCTTGCAAAGCTGCAGCTTACGCTTTACGGAGATCACGTAATGAGACTTGATTGAGAAGGTGAAATCACACCAACACTATGTATCACTAAGCTTTCGCGAGGCTTTGATAGAAGTACCTTGGCTCTCGCCTTACATCCAGCCTAGCAGAACTCTCGGGGATTTATCATTCCAAATCACATGGTATCACAAAGAACACCCTCTATAATACATATCCTATTTAGACGGACTTGCAAACAAACCAAAGTAAAGCAAAGTCAACTCTACCACGACAATAAAGTTCCGTCATGTTCACTAAACAATTATTTCAATTGGCTCGGGAGCTAGTTAACGCTACTTTGCTTAATTTCAAGCAAACAAAAAAGAAATGTATCCCCGGAAATTTACAAAGTCCAAAGCTAATTGCTTGCTTACAACAATTTTAGCTGTAATTTACAGCCTGCGAAGTAATTATCGCAGATAAAAATTCTCGTTTTATTTTATTTAAGGCTAATTAACAAGAGAATTAGAAATTTTGTATGCAAAAGAGTTTTTGAGAATACTCACAAGTGCCTTTTAAAATTCGATTAATCGATTATTTCTCAATAATTGCAATTCCTTTTTTTTTTGCTTGTGATTAATCATATTATTAATTAATCGATTATTTTATTTTTTACCATCCCTAGGTAGAACGAATATCGGTAACTGGCCTGGAAAAAATGGCTTGAACTAGATATACTGGGCTAAAAAAAAATGAAAAAATAGAAAGTTTCTTAGGAAAACCAATTTTTTTTTATTAAAAAAATTACTTGCTTATCAAAGTGCGCTACTGGTTTATTTAAGTTAAAAAATAAATCATAACTCTTAACATGTAAAGCGAATTACATTAACATATGTATTTTCTAGCGAAGATTTTCAGTACATCGTTCATAGGGTGTACAACTTTTTAAAAGGAAATAAATTGTGCTTAAGCTATAAACAAATCCAGTTGTCAAAATTTGTATTTTTATTCAAGCGAATTTATACTTTTGCTTACATACACATACATACTTATGAACGTAAGTAAACTAAGTACAAACATTTTCTAACTAAAAAATGGAAAACGCAATGAATTGTTCTTTTTGCAAAGTTTAGCATGCAAAACACTAAATATCAATTTACATTAGGGTGGCTCGGTTTTTTTTTGGGAATTTTTATCGCGACTGCAGTTGAGCATGTAATTGAAAAAACTCATTCAAAAAAGGTAAACAATTTTAGTTCAATGGGGTTAGTACACCCCGTGTCAAAATTCGATTTCAAACACAATTTTTGGCTTCAGAGACCTATACTAAAATTTTGGATTTTTTTTTTAGAAAATTTATTATAATTAAATAGAGTAGTTAGAGAGTTAAGATATTTCACAAATAGTTGAATGTGGTAATATGGTTTACTATCCAATGTATGTGACTCCAGCAACTAAACTCTTTTAAAATTTTATATAAAGTGTTTAGCTTAGAAATTCCGATAATCAATCCTTTTCATCACCTTATTAAGCATAAATTTCATAGGACTGAATGCAAACTTCTTCTTCTTTCTTCTTCTTAAAAATTATCAAAACTTTTGAAAATTGCTTTGTAAGAGCCACTCTAATGTACACTCTAAAAAATGTTTGTTTAAATTTACGTATACTAAGATAGGCAACCAGTTTCCTTTCTAAATGAATGGAAATTTACACAGCTTGTTAATTAAATTAAACACTGCTTGTTTACTTTTATTTGTCATATGTGTGGCGTAGAGCAGATTCCAAATTTGTTTGTTGTGCTCTAAACATTTATTGGTCACTATTTACACATGAAATGTTTAAAATTTCCTCTAAAAAATGTTTGTTTAAATTTACGCACATAAAAAAAAGTAACCAGCTTCCTCTCCTAATATGTTCAAAATTAAACACTGTCTGTTTACTTTTACATAAAAAATTTGTCACGTAGAGAAAATATACACACAAAGTGTTTAAAATTAAGTAAAAATAAACATTTAATGTTTATTAAGAGTAAAAATTATATTTTTACTTTAAATTTTTTTTTTAAATTTTAAACATTTTGTGTGTATATTTTGTATTTATTATTATTTATATTTAAAATCAAATCTTGAACATCTTGCGAGTATATTTACACAGGTTCTAGTTGAAAAAGAAAAACACTTTTCAGTAGTAATTTTACATGCACTTTTTAGAGTGTACATACGTCTAAGTAGTACGTAGTGTGTACATATGTATATATGCATGTAAGTAGAGGAATGCAGTAATTCCATGAATGCCGCATTTTTCAGTGCCAGTAAACAAAGCCTGAGAACCTTGATTACGACTGCCTCGGACTAGTTACAGCTGCAGTGCTGTCGATAACTAAGTAGTATCTGTTATGTATGTACATAAATACCTTAATGTATATGTATGTATGTATGTATGAATTTGTATATTAAACAGTACGAAACAAACGCACAACAATAAACAAGCAGCTATGCTATACAAGTATACATATCGTCGTTTAAAGTACAAAACCGCGTATCGTCGTTCTGCAAAACCTCGTAACTGACATTTGTGCCAAAAAAGATATTTGCTCACCGGAAGCACTTGGCATCAAGCTCTTATCCATTTATACTTAAATATCGATACTTAGATGTAAGAAGACGAGATAATTGGGGATAAAAGAGAGAATCGTTTTGAAATAGGATTAGCTTTGCTCTCTCCAACAAAATCTTGGCAACCTCACATACGAGATTTTGCATTTTCTTGACGATAACGACGATATGCAACTTTAAGTTTAAAGAGGCAATAGCGAACACGCCCACTAATCAGCCAACCCGTCCATCCTAGACAATTATGCAGTTTACAATAATCTACATGCATAATCTATGTAAATTTATATGTATATGCGTATGTAAGTCACTCAGTTAGTAAACCAAACCACTGAGGTAGTCCCATAGTCAGTCAGTCAGTCAGTAAGGCATTCAGCCAGCAACATTGGCAACAATTTTATTATCAGTGCGAACTATTTACATATAAATAAACGTATGTATGTATCTGAGTTTAAGTGCACGTATAATCGTAAATGCGCGCATGCTTAGCAGAATTGGCTGGAAAACGCTGGCTACAAGTGAGTTATACACGCAAGTAATTGCAGTTTTTATTGTTGTCGCTGTTGTGAACTTAATATTTGATTAACATTGGAATGAATTATTTGCAGCTTTTAGATATCCATTACAAAAACAAGCAAAAAACCAAAAAAAAAAACAGACAAGTACCTAACATAAATAAGGAAAAACATACAAACATATGTACATATGTATGTATCTACATAAGTACATAAAATGAAAGCAAGAAAAAAATAGCAAAACATATAATCTTGCGAAATGTTTAAACATGAAGCGCAAATGCTAATTGCTTGCAAAAATATAAAAATTAACATTGTAAAAACTACAAATAAAAAATTTTTATATATAAAAAGTAAGAGTAAAAAAATAAGCACAAGCGCTGTTTGTTTGATTTTCTATTTACTTCTTATTTAGTTTATTGTTTCTTCAAAGTTATCTAAAATACATGAACCGCTGCTGTCAACATGTGTGTGTCTGTGCATGCGTGTTGGTGTGCGTCTTTAAGGCATAATAAAAAGCGTTTGGGGGTCGTAATGCAGCATTGACCTTCGACATGGCGTGAACGTGGTGTGGCATGTCGTACAAAACTGCACTCAAACTAAATATATATATATATACACACACACGCACAAACAAATGCACACACACACACACACACACATTTATATGAGCATCGCACATTAATATGCACATCGGCACATTACAGATAGATATAGATAAGCAGTATGTAAAGTAGGCGCGCATATGCATATACATACATACATACATACATATACCCAGTGTGAAAGGTACTAGTAATGCATTACATGCGTGATAAATAATGTAATTCATTACTTATGAATTCTAGATTCTATTACTGTTTAATATAGACAAATTCATATTAAATTGCATTCATTCCTGCATTACTGGCAATGCAAAATAGAATGCTCCACTTTTCTTAGGACATCAACGTGGGGGAAAAAATGAATTTTCGAATGTGAAAACGGCTGTTTTACTGATTATTTTTTCGAATACCATACATTATATTTTACCACTGGGTACTTACATACGACCACATATGTATGTATGTACATAGATAGGTTGTGGCCAACAAACGAAAAGGAGGAAATGGCCATAACGCCATGAATTCTTCATGTTGGCGCAAATGCAAGCCGACAATGCAGAAGGTTGCAAAAGCACACAGACAAATATGTTAATATGCGTACATATGTATTGTATGGGTAGGTATGCAGTTGTTTATAGTTTTTATTGGTTTTGTTGATTGAACACTGCACTGGTAGCGGAATATTGGCCAATAAAATAAAGTTGAAGGATTGATGGCAGTTGTTTATGTGGAAAATAAATTAAAAAAAAACGAAGGTAAAACGTGAAGTGGAAAAAAGTTATTTAAATTAATATAAAATAAATTAAATTAGAAGAATTTCAAGAGTCAACTAAAATAAAATAAATAAGTCAAATATTCGCAAAACGGGCCTTACACGCAAATTCACTTAATATTTAAAAAGGGATAAAATTATACCAAATGAAATAGAAATTAAAAAAAAAATAAATAAATTTAAATCAAGTACAGTCAAATAAAATCTCAAAAAATAAAAGTAAAAAAGTACAATAAAACAAAAAACAATGATTTAAAAATAAATAAAATTAGAAAGAAATAAAATTATAAAAGAGTAAAATATAATTAAAATTGAAAAAATACAATTAAACAGGGAAATAAAAGAAATTTTACAAATTCACAAAAAACTGTTTTGAATCTCAAATTCACTTACAGCCAAATTCACGAAAGCAATTTAAGTGAAAAATGATTTTAATTATTTGAATTTTACATGGAATTTGACAGGAAATAAAAAATCATTTTCCAATTAAGTTCCTGGTTGCTAAAATATATGTAATATGTATAATACAATTAAATAAAACCAATTTAACGAAATCAAACAAAATAGTCAAATGAAATAAATAAAAAATATTCAAAATAAAATAAAAAGTTAATAAAATAGCAAAATATAGGTAATACTGAAACATATAAAATTGAAAAAATTTAATAAATTTGAGAAATACACAAAAACTTTTCTGAATCTCAAATTCACTAAATGTTTAAATTAAACAAAAAAATTAAGTAATACAAAATTTTAAAATTAAAACAAAGTAAAATAATAAAAAACATAAAAACTAAATAAAATGAAACAAATTAAAGAAAAATTTTCTAATGAAACAAAAATAAAATAACTAATAGAAAAAAACAAGAATCAAATAAACTAATCTAAATAAAAGAAATTCGGCAATTAAGATTAACGTCCAATTAGATTCCAAGTGTACCATGCAAAATTTAAGTACAGTTTAATGTTTTGTTTTTTTAATCTTTTTAAATATTCGTCATTCTCCATTTGAGATAAATTATTTTTAATCTCTTCAATAACACCAATGCCTTCCCGTAGAGACAAACCATTGGTTTTATTTTTTTTTTTTTTTCATCCAAGCAGAAATGCAACTGGAGTTAAGGTTAAATAAAAATCAAATCTGTTATTTTATTATTTGAAGAACTTGACTTTGGGTACTACAATCCCTCGAAATCAGACAAGTTTTCTTATTTCCGGGTGGTCAGAGAAGACATCAGCTCAACTATCAGAAACTCTAAATTCCAGTCGGCACCGATTGCTTCAGATATAATACATATATATAGTAAAATGAGTGTCATGTCTAATCTTGGAAAGCAAAAGAGTAGCTTTAAAAAAAAAAATTTCATGTGTTTTTTAAAAGTAGTCAATTATTGATAAGCCACGGCTAGTGTTGATGGATATTTTTTTCTTTTAAGCACAAGCTTGCCACCTAAATTATACGAAGTACTTTGTTACTAAGCAAACAAATTAAAAAAAAAAAATAACCGCAAAAATAATCGCATTTTAAATGAGGTTAAAAGCGAATGAAAATTATTCAATTATTTTAAAGTGTACCTTTCAGCGGTCTATCATTCGCATTGTTTACAAGGTTGTTTTTTGTTTTTTTTTTATCTTCCGCCTGTTTTTTCCCTACCTAACTCGCACTTGCAACAATCGTACAACTACAACAACTGATAAATTAAATTAAAAGCTGGCTTTTTACTTCGAAAATGCTTGATTGTTCATTAAATATGCAGAAAATTGGGTTACCAGAGTAAACACATGCACACACACGCACACATGCAGTGCCAGTTTTTTTTTTTTGTTTGATTATTTTGTTCTTATTTGTTTATTGTACCACTTTTGCTTATAATATTGTCTTACCAATGTAATTTTGTACAGTTGCTGTTTATCAACAATGCAGAGTGTAAGTAACAAAAATAAAATGTAAGCTCAAATAAATTCCGGCCCTCCGACAGTTATGGAAATTTGAATGAAACAGTTTTTCGCCGATACATATATCGTTAGGCAAAATAAAACAATAAAACGTAAAAGGTAAAATAAATATGTTTGATAGAATAACCTGATGACTGTCTTTTTGTGAATCAACCCTAATGTTTTTTGTCGCTTGTTTACGTTCAGCTAGCATGTAAATAAGTTTATTTGTTGATTAAACCAGGCATTTCCCACCGTTATTGTTGGTAATTAGAAAAAAAAAGGGAACTGAAAATGGAGCCTTAATTGACTTTTAGGGGTCACTTTGACCGAAGCTTTTATAGTGATTTCTATGTAGAAATGTAAAAGTAATCAACAAAAACGACACACAAAAAATATAAGTGAGGGTAGCACTAACAAGTTTTTTTTTTTTTTTGTAAAAAAGGCTCCACTATGTAGCTCTAATTTTTTCAGGGACCGAACATAACAGTTATTGATGAAAACTGTCATCGAAAAATTCACAATGAAGGAGTTGTACTTCAACCAAGGGCGTTTTCTTCAAGTAACCTGCAACTTTAAAGCTCACTTTATATTTAAAGGTTGCATTGAAATTTAAATTTATATAAATCCAGTAATTGTTTTTTATCTAAATAATCTGAAAATAACAGTTATTTTTAATTTTTCTAAAATAAAAATCAGAAATAATTGTTACTTAAGGAGCGATTTTTATGTTAAAAGTTGTAACTGTTACGGTGCCTGGATTTTTTAAGTTTTCCATTTTCTTGATTTAAAATTTGCCCTATTCGTATGTAAGTATGTACATTAATTAGTTTGTTAGATTTCATATAAACGTCATACTATCTTATCTATTTTTGTGACCTAAATTAAGCTCGCTACACTTTTAAAATAATTGACTGAGTTTGTTCCGTAAATTTTGTGAAACTTATTCATCCATTACTAAAATTACCATCAGCTTTTCCTGGAATTATAACTACACAATAGTAATAGCAAATGAATTTATAGGTGCAATAACGTACAGCATACTAATTTTGTGTCAATATTGTTAAATTTTAGTTCAATAGTTGAGGAAAATACGAAAACACTTTACAATGATTGAGAAAATTCGCACAGAGATAAAAACAAATTACAAAATTACTTGACTTAAGATTTAAAAACCTTCTCAAAAACCAACGTTCCTGCAAAATTGCTACCTGCCTAAGCTTAACATTTTCGTTAATGCCCTGGTCACGTGCTCATGCACCGGGTTATAAGAGGACAAACGCAATATTGTACATGTGATGATAGGCCACCTAGGCGGGGGGGCCACCTGTTTACCATAACTATGAGGGCTTTTTTCTTTTTTTGCTCTTTGCAGCACCATTGTCACAATGTCGCACCCAATATATGTATGTATACTGATGTACACCCACCCGCAGCTCAGCACAGCTCAGCTGCGTGCGTCACACACCAGTAATTGCGTCTCTCCAAATGCAATTGACACATCTCAAAACAAGGCTAAAACTAATTAGCCGGCTGCCGATAGAATAGAGCGACGAGCGATGACACCGCTTATGAGGTTGACAATCCAAAGCACTACACCCAAGCGTGCGTACATACGAATAGTGTAGTATATATATATATATAATTACGAGCACATACTTCCAGACGTACATACATATGTATTTAAAATATACCATATCTTTTAATATCTAACTGATGCTATGGCATGTAGCCGCTGTGTGCGCCCTCAACAAACCAACTTCCTGCCTTTGGCTTGATGGCTTTATATTGCAGGTTACTCATACGCCACCGCTAACCTCCGCCATTGTCAGACCAACCCACACACACATGCAGCGTGGCTTACTTTCTCACTCATTCCCCCACTCATTTGTCGTTTATATGTACATTCCCTCATCTTTTTAAGCGCATCACTCTGTGTATTGTCTGTGGCATTAATTTTATTAGAGTAGCGCACAAATTGCATTGCCCTTCTTCACCGCAGTTGTGAAATAAAGATGTGAAAACATTAGTGGTATTCATCACCAAATTGAGCAAGTGGCCTGCAATTCTGACAAAAGAGCAGATGAGCTCAAGCAACGACAGTTGACAACATTGCTCGAGCTGATCTACTCTTTTGCCAGACTGCCAAAGCCATATGCTCACTTTGGTGAATACCACTATTGTTGTAGCGTTAAGGCATACGCTCATAATTGTACATACATAGCTCTACAGCCGTGTTGAAGGGAATGATGTTGCGAGCGACTGCTGTTTATATTTCAGTTGATTAAACTGTTGCCAAGTGATTGATATGTGTGTTTTGTCAAAGTCGATGGTTAATAAGTGAGATAATAGGCATTCGTTTCTTAATTTACCAATATCCACAGGCTTCTCTGTCACTATTACTACTTGTTGTTGGTTAGCACACTTTTGCGCATTAATTTCTCACCTTACTTCTTGCGACATGTAAGCGAATGCACAAAAGTAGTTAGCAATACAGACAGACATGCCAGCTAATAGATTAGATAAATGCTTTAGTGCTTGCATATGGGCAAATCTCCAGAACCGTGTGCTCTTGTGTTACTCAGCTTTAAACTAATTTTATTAATGTAATTTCCCTTTTTTATAAAAAAAAATGTGGTCATAATGATAACAAATGTGACAAGTTCTTGTAACTTATTTATTTTTTTCTTTATTGTTTCAATGTCATTTTAGTTTTTATAAGCAATGAATGTAATTAAAATAACAAATTTGACGTTGACAAAAGGTAATTCGTGTCGCACACGGGTCAAAGTTCATATTACACTATGAAGATGTCTTAATCGACTCTAATGGGGACCAAAGTTTATATGTGATATGCTCGATTTTAGTAGTATCGATTTTTAATTTTTTGAGTCCATAGAGGCATCTGACCTTTGACCTCTGTGCGACACGCCTTAATCGTCTTCAATAGGGACCAAAATTTATATATGTGATATCTGTGACCGTGGTATGAGTATGATTTGATTTTAACGACCACCCTAATGTACATACATATATGCGTGTTTGTATAATGTACGTGCTATAGCGCTCCTGCACACACACACACACTCGCCTGAATACCGATGCAGGCATACCCGATGGTTTTGCTTGTGTGCTCGCTCACTATTTTGTGCAGCAATGCACTTCTTGAAAATTAATTCACTTAGCGTGCAACTATTCAAATATTTTATCGATTAATTACATTCCATTAACCTTCACCAATGGTATTGACCAGTCTGGGGGGTGGTGGCCTGTTTACTTGGTTGACTGGTTTGTTGGCTGATTAGCTAGCTAAGCTGTTTACTTAGTTTACTTTGTGGCAAGTGCAAGTTCTTGTTTTCAACATTTACAAAATTTTATACGTCTATGTATGATTATAGATAATTAATTAACTAAATTGTGAAGGTTTTAACTGCACACAATATACCGAAATAATCGTAACAGCTGATGAAGATGAGAAGTAAAACAAAAATAAAATTGGATTACACTTAATTGTAAGTTGTTGAAATAACTTATCAATAACCATAGTTTTTACGAACATTATCTTTCCCGATATTTAAATAACACATCACTTTTATCATATAGCATTTTCTTTTCTAGGAAAAATGTTGCCTTTTCATTGCCCTCTTCTTGGTATTTGTGCGAAGAGCGTAATAAGACGGTAACATTTTTCGGTAGCAAAGAAAACTCCATTAATGTTGGTAGCGATATCGGTACATAAAAACATAAAAAAATGTGATAATAAAATCGATTAGCATATTAAGAACGGTATGATCACATATATCGGTTAAAATTTTCATAAATTTATCGATAAATCTTTCGATAACAATATTAATATACATATATTTTCACGAAAATTAGGGACATCGATAACTTAAATTGATGCAAAATGTCGATATACATTAAAGCAGTTCTTAATAAAGACAAAAAAAATAAAGACATACTCGAGAATTTCAAAATTTTTAAGAATCGTCCAAAAGGCGTAAAAATTAGTTTCTTTTAAATTGCAAAAAGTTGCCAAAATTTTGTGTTTGACAACCTATGATTTATATTTATGAATAAATTTCAATACGCTGATTACGCTTTCAATTAGAATTTTCACACTTTTTCTATGCTATGTTTCTTTTTGAGCGGCATTTGTTACACTTTGCTTGCTATTCGATTTCAAAATTTTCGCTAAACGCCTGGCACTCAATTAAAATGCACTCGTAACACCTTCGTATTCCCTTTCTTTTTCCCTTTGCTTACTTTCTGCTCATTTTCTTTACTAAACTGTTCGTTGAAATTTAAAGAAAAAAGTAAGCAATGCATTTCTTTGTTATTTTCTAATTAATTCGCTTAATTTATTGATTTAGTATTGCCTGTCTGAGGTCAAACGTAGCAAATGGCACACGAGAAACAAGAATAAATTCACAAAGAAAAAAATAAAAGAAGACTGGAATAGATAAGCAGGTATACAGACGTCGTCGGCAATGCGTTGCCATTTTCTTGGTAGTCTTATTGAAACTTATTCCAGTGGAGCTTTTAGCGAAACTGCAAAATAATTAGTTAGCAGCAGTTCAATGAAATTTAAGGCAATGTGTTCATGAAAAGATCGCATATGAGGGTTAAAAATTATCAAAAAAAATCCCAAATAACGCTTATGTTTGAAAGGAAAGAAATCTCAAACTAATCTTTAAATTTGACCGAAAATGGATATTTTCGGCCCCTGGTTTGTACGTGTCTATCGATCAATATCTTTGAAGAAATACATATTACAACTCCCCACATCGTTTTATGANCCATTTTCTTGGTAGTCTTATTGAAACTTATTCCAGTGGAGCTTTTAGCGAAACTGCAAAATAATTAGTTAGCAGCAGTTCAATGAAATTTAAGGCAATGTGTTCATGAAAAGATCGCATATGAGGGTTAAAAATTATCAAAAAAAATCCCAAATAACGCTTATGTTTGAAAGGAAAGAAATCTCAAACTAATCTTTAAATTTGACCGAAAATGGATATTTTCGGCCCCTGGTTTGTACGTGTCTATCGATCAATATCTTTGAAGAAATACATATTACAACCCCCCACATCGTTTTATGAAAAAAAAAAAAAAATAGTCACGACTTTTCCCATTTCAGGGGCGATATTTTTACGTTATTTTGCATTTCAGGTGACGATATACTCCTATAGTCAAAATGAATACATATTTTGTTCTCCTACATATTTGAACTCCTGGCAATCGATACACCAACGAAATTTTCCACAACACAGAAGTAGAGGTAGGGGTAATTTCTGAATACTCAACTCAAAATTTATATTTTTTGAATTATGACACTATTAAAGTAAATGAGCGAAGTATATTTTCATCGGTATCGATATCTTAAAAAAATATTAATAACCGATATTTCGACTAATATTGGCATACTTGTAGTTTTCGATATTTTTTCGCCCTTCTATCGAAATATTTCCACTACAGAGTTGAAAAACGTTTTGCTTTTCCTATTTGCATGGGAAAAAAGATCTCCAAATGAATAATGTTACTTTAAAGCTATTAAAGAATCATCTGTCACACGTGGCTAAAATTCCACATCACTAAAGCTTCAACCGCATAAGCACTTAACAATTTGTGGGCAGAAGCAAGGCATATTCAACAAGTTAGAAGTAATTTCGAGAGTTCTCTCTTTTGTACTGCGATTACAATTTCAAACATGGATAAAAATCTTTCAAATCGTATAAAAAAAAATATTATTTAAATTTTTTTATTTTTTGACACTATAGTCAGCTACAAAGAGAGCTAAATTCTGTTGTCACTGCAACCTTGTTGAATATACCTTGGGCAGAATAATCTTCAACATTCTCTGCCAGTTGCTATGCGTACAGCTATTAACCGGCTGCTGGGCTTCTTATCCTCTTCTGATTACAGTCCCTCTGCACGTCCAGTTTTTTGACTCGCATGGCGAATTAGCACGAGGCTATTGGCACTCCGGCACACTGGCAGCCGAAGAATAGGCGCAGAAAATATTTCCTTTTTCTTTGTTGTTGTTGAACTATATAACACCATATGTTAGCTAAAATTTGTTGCAGCAAATTTGCAAAAGTATGTGTTTAAATAAAGTGTAAAGGAGTGACTAAAGTACACACTCAAGATTATAATGGAAGGAAAAGCAATGTAAAATAAATAAAATTGAATTAAAATCAACCAACAGTCAACCATTCTGATTGCTGATAGCGGGCTTATTAGGAGGCGTTAAGTAGGCCAAAAAGTTAAAAATTTAAAAGGAAGTTGTAAGGATGTAGTATGTATATATTTATAGCACATAAGGTATACATACATATGTAAGCCTACAATACGATAAAAGGAGAATCACGTATACGTTGGCGTACATTTGCTGTTTTGGTGCTCGTAAAGACCCTATAAACATTCGGACTCATTTTAGAGTCAGAAAAGTCTCAGAATTCTGAGTTGTAACCCTCGTTACGAGCTCGAAAAGGAGTCAGAAAAGAGCATACGTTCCTTCTTAGAAGCGCACGCCAATATGATTCCAAGTTAGAAGTCATATTAGAGTCTCAAATATGACGCTTTCTGAGTCTTAACAAGTAATTTTTCCTTCTTTCTTTTGTGTAGTCGGTTAAATAAAAGTATTTTTTATAATTCTGATTATTAATAAACCTTTACCTCTACGCGAACTTTGTTACTTTTGTTCAACTCACAATTTATGACACCAAAAGAGTCCGAAATGAGTCAGTCTGGTTGACAGCTCGCAGAGACATATTGATGACGAAAGAATACTCAATTTAGGACTCATAAATTCTGAGCTCTCAGAAAATTTTTAAATGCACGCAATTTTCTTTTTATATGAAAGTATGCACGCATGCAGAAAATATATACGTATGTATGTATGTATGTAAATAATAATTCTTAATCACCTGCTCATAGTGGGTTGCAAACCAAGTTCCCGGTATCATAGGTACGTTTTCGTTGGCTGTTGCACACACGTAGATGGTTGTGATTGCTTTATATGTATGTATGTATATATGTTTATATGAAAGCTGCTACTGTCGATGTGGCTTCTTTTTTGTTTTTTTTTAACTTATACTCGAAATTGTATGTAAAAGCTGGAATGTTGAAAAAACACAAAAATATTTATGCTACACCCTGGGCGCACTAATCACTACTCTTTGCTCTATGTGGACGAGTATCTAACTGTTGGGTAGTAAAATATTTGTTTCACTTTTCTATCACGCACACACACGCAGCACTCACGCGTCAACGCAACTACATAAAAGTTAATTAAGTGCAACACTGTTTATATTTGCTATTTCGCTATTCGTTTGCCGTTGATCGTTGGCGTTGGCGTTGGTGCCACTGCTGCTCTGCCGCTCTGCTGCTTTCCGCTTGCTTGTGTTATTCCTGTTGCTTGCTAGTTGCTTGCCTCGTTATACTCTGAATGTTTGACAGGCTGAATCAATGCGATTTGACTTGGCTTAACTTGACTTGACAGCTGTTTGAATGTTTGTCCGCTAGGCTTTGAAGAGTTTGTTGGTTGTGCAACCTGAAAGTTAACTAACTGCCTGCCTCCACGTTGGCTATGTACGAGAGCCGGACGAGTACGACGACGAGTCTTTAGCCGGACGAGTGCGTGTTAGCTTTTCCTTGTTTCGTTGTTCTTGCTGTTGTTAGTATTTTATTGACTTTTACGAGTAGATATTCGTCTTGCAGTTAACTAGCTTGCAGCTCTCGCCGGTTTGTGGGCTGACTGCGGCTGTGGCTGCGGAAATTCGTGCGGATTTTTTTCTATAACTTGTTATCCTAAGATTGGATTTTATATCGTCTCTGTCTCTGTCTTTGGCTCGTCTCTTTTCGTACTTTGTGCTACGGTGTTGCTTATTTTCGCTATTTATTATTATTTTTTTTTTGCTTCTACGTAGATAATTATTATTATTTCCCTAGTGGCTGCTGTTTGTTCCGCTGTCAAATAGTGTTTCTTGGTTTCGTATCCGTCGGTTGTTTCTTAATTAAGCTTTTATTTTGCTTGGCGACACTTTTCCATTATAGATTAATACGCTCTTTAATGTTTTTTTATTTATTATTTTTCGCTAGCTAAATACGGTTGAATGTTTGATTTACAAATTTGTATTTAACTTTTTTTCTTGGCCGCTACTTTTTTGTTGTTTTTCTTTCAAATTTGGTATTTTCGCATTTGATTTTTATTAAGCTTGTTTTCACTTCCTACTAGTGTTTATGTGAACTGATTTGAGTTGCTTACACTCTGAAATGCAGGCGAAAATTTTTTATTTGAAAATTATAAATTTCTTGTTTACAATTTCTATTTTATAAAGTGGGAATATGGGGAATTATTGGCTTTTATAATTTCATTCAAAAATTGTTTAGATAAAAATTTCAACCCCAAAAGTAATAACCATATGCCAGTATATAAATATTAAGGCATTAAATATAAATTTAGAATCCACCCCAACATCATCAAATCTGCACTATGAAAACGGATTTGTAATAGAACTTTTAATAAAAAAAATTTAGAAGAACTAAAAAAAAAAATTTAAGAAGATATATTTAAAAATGCAAAACTGGCTAGCTAGGGCTTTGAATTCCGTAATATGGGATTTTATACTTCTAAAGATATATCACCAGAAAATACTGAAAATTCGCTTCAAATAATACGCTCTTCAAAATACATTTATGCAAGTTTTATGTATGTAATAAATAAATAAACTTTTTAAAGTTTCATAAATTGCACTTTATTTACATAAAATTAACGAAGAACTCTAATAATTTTTACCGACTTCAAAAAAAGGGGGAGGTTATCAATTCGTCGGAATATTATTTTATTTTTTATTTTTTTTCAAACCACGTGAACCGTTTTCAATAATCGCTCTTTTGTATCGGAAAGATTGTACCTCCAGGATCGTCCCGTTATTGGGTTTAGATTCGATCTTTAGATCATGAAGAAATTAACGGTACTTCTAAATTTGTATATGAGAATTGAAGTCGGTTGTGTTTTTCCTTAAAACTTTCTTGTTTAATGAAAATTCTATAAACACAAGATGCGTTCAACTTTCAAAAGTAATATAAAACTTTAAAAAAAAATTTTAACAAAAGTAATAAATTACATAATTCCATGAAATTTTTACACTTTTTTTTTTTTTTTTTTGTTTAACACGGCCCTAAACCCAGAAGGCCAGTCCGCCTCAGAGAGGCTTCAACGATAGATTACCTGATAAGAAATTAGTTTCTAACAGCGGTTGCCAAGGAGTATACATATGTAGATCTTTTAACTACTCTATGCACCTACTAAATATTTCCCTAATTGCTTTAAGCGTTCGAATATATACATACACTGCCGGAAAAAAGTATTGGCCCAGAGAATTTTTCACAATACACGCAACAATTTTTATTCGAATATTTTTAGGCTAATTTTTTTATAGTTTACTGTACAACAAAAAACATAAAAATATAATTTATAAACTCTGTGCAAAACTCACGAAAATTTAATAAATTTTCATGCAAATTTTAAATTTTTTAATCAGACTTGTTAGATTTTTTTTGAGTATGCAGTAGCCCAATAAATTTCATTATAATAAGTTTCAAGTTTGAAGTAACAGCGACTTGTCGTTGATTTTTGGCAATTTTTCTGCGCAGTTTCATACAAAAAAAAAAGTTCGAAAATACTTTGTGTGGAAAAAATGCAAAACACCTTCAACAAAAAAATTCTAAAAAATCAATGCGATTTTTGACTTACTCCAAACTTGCATTTCTTATACTAATTTTCAATAGGCTACAAAACAGAATAGTCAAAAAACTGTCAAAAAAACTGATTAAAAAGTTTAAAATTTGCATGCAAAATTTATTGAATTTGCGCGAGTATTGCACAAAGTTTAGAAATCATATTTTTTGTTGTAGAATGAACCATATTTTTATACAAAATTCGCGGCAAAAATATTAAAATAAAAATTGTTGCATATATTGTGAAAAATTCGCTGTGCCAATACTTTAATTAAATAAAATTTAAATTTTACAGCATTTTGAAATGTTCTCGGTTTGATTTTTTTTTTCGCTTTGCCGTAGCTTTAGTTTTGCATTTCCTTCATTTTTTTGTTTCAGTTAAATGAATACAAGCACAAATTCAATTTATAGACCCAAATCGACTGCCAACGGCACTGTATGCTGATTTGTTTGCTTCAGCCGCCATATGTTTGCCATATACTCGGTATATGTATTACATACGCTACTACTGCTGTGTTGCTAAGCGCGCTTTTTCGCTCGCAAAGAAAATATGTATGTATGTATAATATTTTCAATTCTTTCACGCAAAAGCAAATAAAAAGTAAAAAAAAAATTCAAATAGTCTAGAAAATGTGTGTGTGCTAAGTACTACGAGTGTGCAAGAAAGCGTATAGTGTGTGTTTTTTTCAGTCAGTAGATACCTCACCAAACAATTTTAAGCTCTTTGGCTCTTTGGCTCAATGGGCGAACAATTTAAATGAACAGAATTTTTAACTTCGCATAAATAGCTTTTGAAACGAAATAAAATCGTTACTTTTTGAAGCAAATAATTACTGTTAATGAAAAATAGATCGCAGACGATAGTAAGATTCAAAAAAGTTCATGTCCAAAGAAGAATAAAGGGGTGTCAAAACCAGCATTGACTACCTATAATGCTCCGATTTCTCGAGCACTTCGGGAATTCAATGCATTATCTAACACGCATCATCTAGACTTTTCTTTGCCTAAATCGGCTTTTATTAAAGTCCTTAATTTAATTGCTTGATTTGTATTTTATTTGGCATTATCAATTATTACTATATAATATATTTTCTAGTCTGTAAGGTACATTGTACTGTAGATTTAAACATAAATAAATAAATAAATAAATAAATAAATAAAAGGTAATGTTATGCGTTTGGTGGGATTTGAAATAAACTGTTCATGACGAAGCCACGTCAAACGATTGATTATGATCTTTACTGTCAGCAATTAGCCAAATTGCAGCAATGGAGTGAAAACAGCCGTCCCGGAATTAATCAACAGCAAAAGGTTTAGTGTTCGATCATGACAATGTTTGATGGGTCACCAAAAGTTGGCTATATGAGCTAATCTCAGGAATTGTTTTTTAGTGTCACTTCCTTCTCTCACCAGAAAAATAAACGCTAAAACATTCTTCTTGCATATGAATACATAATATGTATTTCAATCAATGGAGTTCCAGAAACAAATGCAATTAAAAATAAATAAAGAAAATTTTGAGCAATTTTAGCCTTAAAACGTTTATTCAGGCAAAAAAATACCGAAATTGTTCAGTTTTTAATTGTAACTCGAAAAAATCATAATTGTTTTTTTTTTTTTTTTAATATGAGTAAAAAGATTATTATGAAGCTAAATGTTTACGATTTTTATTGGCACACTCGAAATTAATTCTAAAATTTTTATAAACATGAAGAAAGTAATATTTAAGTGCATAAGTAATACTGTGTAAAAATCTTCTACGCCAATATTTCAATACTTTTAAATTATATGACTTTTGAATAAAAGCATATGAGTAAACATGATAGCTGACTGTGTATGGTCCCTGCAGTGAAAAGCTGAACCAGTATGCACAAATTCCAGTTCATGAACTATTATTTAAGGACAAAAGTTATACCAGTCCGTTATGAACTATAATTATAGCAGTTCCTCGTAGAAAAAAGTAAACTAGTTGGTAGAAATTCTAGTTCGATATTATATTATATTCGATATGGTATTAAATGGGGAAGTCATACGAGTTCGTCATGGACTATAATTATATCAGTTCTCCGCAGCGAAATGCCAAACCAGCCAGTATAAATTCTAGTTCATTAACTACTATGTGCTAAAGCGACGGCCTACCATTTCGGCGATTTCGAACAACTTATGCGATCAGCGACATCTGCCTAAAATGCGGTTAATTGCTTCCATCACAAATGTCGGCTGCGGCGTCGAGTGAAGACTACCGATTCTGGTTCTGAGATCTCAGGTTCGAGTGCGCGTACGGTTGCCAGACGTACTGATTTTATCAGTACAGTACTGATTTTTCAACTTTTGTACTGATTTTATTCATTCCTTCAATCTGTACTGATTTTTCAATTCTGAGCAATCAATTTTGTAATAGGGTTCTTCCCACCGAGCTTGGTACGCGGTAATTTGGTGATCGGTAATTTTTCCCCATGTATTTTGTTTGTGTAATATTATTTTACACAACCAAAATACTTTACGATTTGCTTAAGATTTTAACATAACGTTGCAACTTTCTTAAAATTTACTGTAAAAAGTCCGAAGAAAATAATTTAATTATAGTTGACTTGTTTTCGGTAATGTTTGATATGCGCAAGAAATTAATATAAAAGAGAAATCGTTTTATGGGCATATTGCGAGCATATATCTCGTGGCTGGATCGCGCGCAATCCGCGTTGACTTCTTGCTCAAGAAAGAAATGCCCGTTTCAATCGTTCCACTTTTATTTCTAATGCTCGAATTTCGCATGACCCGGGCGTCGGGTGCACACGCTGGCCAAATAATAATTCATTCCGACCAAACTATATCGAAATGCACGCATTTTTTTCATAGATAAATGCAGAAAGTTTATTACAGAAGTTGTCGTAAAAAATTTTCGTCCACGAGGCGCAGAAATTGCTTAAATGTTAAGTTTTTCATAAAAAATTATTGAAAAGCAAAAAAAAAAAATTTCAAAGAAAAATAAATATTTCCAAAACACTGCAAAAATTTTCAATTGTTGATTTAAAAAAAAACTATTTGGAATTTTGCAACAAAATTTACACGGTGTACTTTTCGACTACAAAACTCGGCGCTGCCTGAATATCATTGAAAAGTATTTATTCGGGGCTCACTTGAGGAAGCCTTACCCATGCCAAGATATTATTAAAAGCAAGTACTCTGGCGTTTCAAAGTATTATCTGCTACTTACATTCATAATTCTGATTGGAATAAAGGTGTACTGAAAAGTAGTGATTTTTATAGCATTTCGCGCCAAAAAAATCTGGCAACCCTAAATGCGCGTGTAAAGAAAAGTAAGTAAATTAATTTAAATAACTGTTTCAATTTTTTCATTAATTTCATTTGGAAAAAATCCTAAATAAAAAAACTCAAATACCATAAAAAAATTAAAAAAAAATTAATAATTTTTTGTTCTTTTTAAAACAATAAATTTAAAAATTACAAGAGATAAATAAACAATAATTAAATAAAGAAAAAATAAAAAGAAAGATTCGCTCACTGAGATTCGAACTCGGATATCTTGATTTGGCGTGCCAAAGCTTTACTCTGTCGGCGATTGCCACTGTTGCAGCGCCGAGACATGGGTAATGAATAGGCAGTCTATCCCGTCAAATGGTATGATGCTACTAGTATTTCTACTGGTAGCGTGCTGATGCAGAAGCGGACAATTGACATCTCCTATGACACCGCCATGTTAAAAATACCAGTCGCTAACATTGGCAACCGATACAACGTTAACTAGTTGGGCTGAAACGCAAACTGGTAGCATTCTGGTTCACAACTAGTAGCTTTCCCTGCAGGGGTGCTACGGGGCGTATACGTTACACACACAACCACATGAGCACGAGTTGTTATTTTTACTGTTTTTTTTTGTATATCCTTTTTAAGTTTTAATTTAAATACGATTTCACGATGGAATCTTGTTCTTTACGCAAAACTGAAGATAACGTAGTGTCTAAGATAAGTGTGGCGCATTTGCGACGTTTTTGTCGAAAAATTTAACAACTCGTGAATTTTGCTCATATACGCTCAGATTACACTGGTTTACAGTAAAAATGTTCAGTGCATGCCACTATTCAATTCCTAAAAAGAATTGCTCGCTGATTCCGAAAATCGAACTAATCTTTTATTCTGTGGAGAAGTTTTCAAGATAATTACAATTTACCGTTATTCAACTTAAACCAAAAAGTGGTTACACTTAATCAGGTATATCTTAAGAACCAATATGAGAAGCTTAATATGAAATATGGCAAATGAAACTAACTTTACTGTGATTCACAAAGACTCTAACTAACAATTTTTTTTTTATATTTTACAGCAGAAGTAAAAAAACATTATAAAAAGAGCATCAAAAGCAGGTAGGGCTTTTTAAAAAGTGCCTTTTTACTCCGTTATTTTGGTATTAGCACTTTACAATTTTTTACCCTTTTTTATTGAAGGTTTATTTTAATACATCCTACTAAAATCTGTGAAAAAGGCAGTTTCGAAAAAGTGTTGGTTGGGGCCTTTGTGAATTAAGGTAGCGATATTTAAATCAAGCTACTGAGAAAAATCTACGATATCCCAAAAAATAACGCGCACTACGATTTTTGTGCATCACACTATGAGCAACTGCAATTCCAAATACCCCAAAATATCAATTCATTCAACCCCTTTAATTTTATTTCCTTTTTGTTTTCAACAATTTTGCCATGTTCTGTGAGCATTTATGGCCTGATACCCAACGTATGTACAATCAACAAAAAAAAACAAAAACTAAATATGCAAATCAAAATAAACGTAAAAAGAAAAAATAAATAAATGAAAGCAAAATGCCATAAAAAATAATTTGTGCTACTCTTTTGCACAGCGTGCAGTGCCGGCTTCGTGTATTCGAGAAAGTTCACAACAAGCGTGCAATATTGCTGGCTGGCAACAACACCCCTACCACGCAGCTTAGGTACATATACATACATACATATATCGCTTCTATATTGTATATACAAATTTATGTAGGTAGTACCCAGCACTCAACCCCCTTTCGGGCGGGCGCGCAGCCAGTCGCTCATCAGGTACAGCGGTTTTTGGAGCGACTGCCGCTGAGCTTTGTGTTGCTTGCCAATCGCTGTCACTTTGGCGACGCCTCTGTGCTACCGTGCCGCGCGCTACATCGAATAAATGTGTATGTGTAGGTTTGTAGGTACATATGTATGTCTGCAGCGTACTACATACATATATTTACAAAAACTCCTGTATGTGGGTCAATGTACGAAAGGCAAAAAAGTGTCCACAAAAGAGGAACAAAAATCAATGGCGGATATTTTTGAATGCTATTTTTGTTTGATTGATTTTTTTTCCATACCTAAGTATGCAATTATGTAGATGACTCTTCAAATATAAGAGCGGCAAAATTTCAAAGGAAAATGTATTATGCGATAAATAATTAGATTTCACGTTATTGGATGAAGCAAATTAGGCTGAAAAGTGATTTTTTTTTTTTAATTCTCTTGCATATTTTTGGTATGTCTTGGTTTGGTAATTTATGATTACTTATATGCTTTTTTTTCTAATTATAATTATTTTTTTTTAATTTTTTGTGCAATAATTTAATTGCATTTTTGGTTTTTACTAATGATGTTTTTTTTAATGAGATTGCCTGGCCTAGTGCTTAAAATATTTAACTCGTAAGTAAATATGTATGTATGTATGTATAGTATTTAATAGTCACGCCGCCATGTTGTAACTATTCGATGAGCGTGTTATTAGCTATTTAGTTACAAAAATTGTTGCCACAACACAGCGATTGCTGGCGATTGATGTGCGCGCCGCTGCCGCCGAGCCGTTGTTAGACATTATTTCGATTTTTTTTTTTTGAAATTATTTTTTATTGTTATACATTTTTATATGCAGTCACACACGAATCGCGTGTCGTACACAGACAGACATTGCATGTCCAATGGATAAATATAGGCAGAAAGTAATGAGAAAAATAGAAAAAAATGAGAAAAAATGATATGAAGAAATACATGGCAAAGTTTTCAAACGTTGAGAGTATAAAGTAAGCAATTGTCAATAAAGGATTGGAGACCAACTGATTAAATACCAAATTATCATTTATCCAAGATCGAAGTGCGCAGATCACACACCAAAGATCAAAGTTTTAAAATAAAACGACAGATATCATCAAAGAGCAAAGAGCATAGATCACAAATCAAACATTGATCAAAATCAAAAATCGGAGATCAAGCAACATAGACTGAAGATCGAATAGATCCAACATGATAGGTGAAAGGCCAAGGGTCAAAGGTCAAACATAAAATATCAAAGAACAAAGTTCCCAGATCAATGATCACAGAATCAAAGATCAGACATCAAATATCAACGGGGAAATGGTCTAAAATTAAATAATAAAATATCAAATGATTAAAAGGATCCGATATCAAGACACAAAGACCAACGGAAACAAATGAAATATCGAAGTTCAAACATCGAAGAACAAATATCAAAGGTCGCAGATCAAGAGTCATGGGATGAAGGTATCAAAATTCAAAGATCAATGATCAATGATCGAAAATTAATGATGAACGACTAAAGATCAAAGTTGGAAGACCAACGATTAAAGATCAAAAATAAAAGATCACATAACAAAGATCGAAGATTGAGGAATGACGATTAAAAGCCAACGGTCAAAGAACAAAGACTGAAATATCAAAGAGCAAAGATCAGAGATCACAGGTGAAAAATCACGAATCACAAAAGATATTAATAAAGTTAAAGATTAAGCAGAAGGGGTTAAAGATAAAGTTAATGCTGTACATATACCTAAATCATACCCTGTACCTGCTCCAACTCTAAGCTCAGTATCTAGCTCTCAATAAAACCCGAAAATTCATACATATGTATGTATGTATAAAAAACGCTTGAGAAATTAAAAGGAAATTTCCTTCTATAAAAATTACTTGAATGAAATTGCAGCTCTCAAGAAACGAGTGCTCGTATCAAAGCGAATTCATATAAGGTGGTGTTACCGGAGCAGCTGATTTCAAGGCGAATTGTGTTGATTGTCAAAATGATGCATTTATTGTACATTTTTTTGTGCTATAAATGTCATCAGTTAGACGTGGGCGCCCCATAAAGATGGCAGTCAACTGGTTACGCATCAGTGTAATACCGATTAGAAAGTCAAATATTACTGTGAAAGTGAAGCGGCTCTAGGCCACTCTGAATGTGCAGAATTTCCATTAATGATGAAATGTGGTAGACCCGACGCCGTGGAGGGGTCGTATCTGTTGTCAGTGTGGACCGATTCTTTGCGAAAAGCTCCGCTCAGTGTTAACACCTTGAGTTTCGCTCGGCAACGCTCGTTTTTCATTGTGTACGCGCCCTAAAATTTTAAGCTGGCAACAGCTGTCTGCGGAACTTTACTTTAAGCAAAGAGTGCTCTTAATAACCACTTTATATGGACTACCTGCAGCTCCCATTCCAGGAAAAATATCTTAAGTGGTTATACAGTGGCCAGTACAAGAAATGTCGAAATGAGCCTCTCGCGTGACTGCCACCTAAGCCTACCACACCTAGTCTATTCAAAATCGAGGTTTTACTTTAAAATTTTTTGTTAAACAAAAGCAATAATTTTCATATCCGAACTGGTGCTGGACTACCGGTCGTTCACTTACCTCATAATTAAAATTGAAAGTACACCAGATAGTGGGAAGTCATGATAATGCAAAGTACAGTATCCACCGGATAATTGACCGTAGAAAGTTCACGAGTTCTTGTATAATAATTATTCAAGAAACCAGTTAACCGGATCTTACTCTATACGTTCAGCTGATTTTTCAACAAGTTATTGGCTAAAGCAGGTGGCGAAAGAATGTCGGCGCGTGTCAATTAGCCGGAGGATACTGTAGTATGGCTCAAAAAAGCAAACAAAAAAAAAAACATCACGCAACTACAAATGCAGGTGGCAAAGTACAAATGCAAAAACAAAGTCAACAATTGCCCTCAGACGTATGCGAATGCAAAGGTGAGTCGACGTTTAAAGCAAGTGTTTCTTGCTTTCGATTGCGGCTTGCACCATGTTCACTTGTCTAATGCAACTCTTTCGATGATGATGATTTTCTTTCGATGCGCCGTTTTTCTCTCTCGCTCTTCAACTTTCATACAACTATTTTCGCTACTTATACATAACTACAATACTACGAAACAATTTATGATTTTCCAATTTCAATGAACAATTTGCAATTTCCTTTTCATTTCGCCTTTCATTTGGTTCGTCGCTTTGCTGTTTGCCTACTCGTTGCGCTTGCCTGCTTTGCTTGCGTGTTTTAGAGCTCGCTTTGGCAATAATCAATGCAATGCAAGCTGCAGCTGACACAATTTTCGCTTTTTTTTGATTTGATTTTAGATATGGATTGCCTATGGTGTGATTTTGAGTGTATGCAGTTTTTATGTTTGGATTTTAAAAACTATACTATAAACATATTTTAGTAAAGAATATATTTATGATAGAAATTTACTTTATTTTTCAACACAAAAAACGTTTTTTTTTTTAGCTCGCGAATTTCAATAAACTTTACATAAATTTCATCGAAAATTGGTTTAATAATTTTTGCATTTATTCAACATTTATCATAAACACACATAAAAAACATTAAAACATTAATACAGAGCGTTATTTTGGAGACACTTTTGGACGCGGTCACACTTACTGAACGACTACAACTGGTCGATGAAACTGCCGCACAATGAAGCTCTTCCACCAGCAGTCGCAATAGCAGCCGCCGCGCGCATACCACTCGCAACGTAGATGCGGTAGCCACGGCGAGGCGTTACGAACGAGCAGCAGCTGCGGCGAAAATCCGCGCAACAAAAATTTTCGCTGCTGCACAATGATTTTTTTCTATTACTTTTTATAAAAACGTTTGCTTGTGCGCGAAAATTGCAACCAAAAAAAAAACACTACATATTTTGCAGGCCGGCTGAGCAGCCAAGCGAATAAGAAGAGATGGAAAAACTATTACAACGAAAACAAGAGTAACAACAGGCAGTTGCATGCAGCAGCTGGTGAATGGATGCATGCAATGCCGAGTGTTTGCTGGTCAGCAAGACGGTAAAGTGGGCAGCAGTGGAGCTGTGGAGTGTGAAGCTGGCACTCGATTGCGGGAGGTACATAGTATACTGAAGAGACACAGGGGTAAATGAAGGGGGCAAGAGTACGCGCGATTCAGAGGAAAGCGCGAGGGAGGGCGAATGAGTGTGCAATTGAGTGAGCACATTAATTAAGCGAACAAACAGATTGAGCGGCAATATTGGCACTCACCGGAGCATGAGTGCCTTTAAAAAGCACTTAGTGAGTACTAAAATTACTCTTATGCAGGAGAGAAAAAAACAAATTTCCTGCAACCAGCAGAGTTTTAGAATTCTTGCGGCGCATTTTAAACGCATACCAGCACAATAACGCTTTCAAAAAGCTGCTATAATTGAGTTAGTGAGTGAGTGAGAGAGGGCGCGTTGAGTAAATGAGTGCTTGTAAAAAAAGAGTAATTGAGCAGTGAATAGCTTTGTGAGCGCCACACTTGAGCATGCGCTACGAAAAAGAAGCTTTTCGAGAATGCCACATCTACAATTTAGCAAAAAAAAAACACTTTATAAGATTGCAAACAAATCAATTGAGAGAGCGGCAAGCCTATATTTATAAATATGTATATATCTGTATAATTTTCATGTGTAGAAAAGAATGCCAACCAACAACAGCTGGTGCATGGATGCTGTGATTGCAACTATCGCTGCTGCCGAATTGGAACGCTCTGCAAGCGGCCACACTGAGTGCACTACTCGGCCATACAACAATAGCAGGTGATGGGCAAGGGGGGTGGCGGCGCGGCGATGGGCTACACCAGTTGCTATGTGTGGCGGAGAGCGCGTCAGCTGTGTATATGTAGAAGGTACACTGGCAAGCGAATGGGGGGTTTTTTTTTTTTTAGTTATGTACTTGCAACCGCTGCCCATACCGCCGCACCGCACCGCAGTAGTGTGGTGGTATGCGCAACAGTACTTGATTGAAACAAAAGAAAATGAATGCGAATGAAATCAAATTAAAAAGATTCCCCCAACATGTTGCTATATGCATCGAATTGTAGTGGTCGTTTTTGTATTTTTTGTATTTTTATTTTTCTTTTCTTTTTTTTTTTAAGTATGCACTTCGTCGGTTGTGGCACCAAGATGACAACGACGCAGTTGATAACGTCCACGTAGCTGAGAAGATGTCGCTTGCCTCTATTCATACTTAGTGCCCCAATCATCCACTTGTTGTTACTACTGTTGCCTTGCGCCGTTGCAAGCGCACGAAATTGCATTGCATGCATTGTAATTTTATTTTATTTTATTTTTATTGCCTTGCAGGTTGCAACTCTACGCTGCATTGTTTTTGTCTATTTGACGCATTAACACGCGTTGCATGGCCGCGCACAATGAACAAAGCGCTGCGCCCCCGACATCGAACGTATGTACCACCAACAACAGCAACATACACACATGCACGCGCTTTTTCTTAAGTACATCATACTCTGAGTTAACATAAAGTTGCGCTTTTTCTTTGTTTTAAACATAAACCATTGTTGTTTTTTGTTTTTGGTTTTATTCTTGTTTTATTTGTTTTGCCAAGTCACTTCAGTTTGGATTTTTTTAATTAGCTCCATCTTCAGCATGCGTGTATTGTTTAAAATGTTCTTCTTTTTTTTTTTTTGTTTTATTGTGCTGGAAGCGCTTAGCATGTATTTTTAATGATGCTGGGAAAAAAGTTCTTGAAAAAAGATCTTGAGAAAAAAATGTATCTACACATGCAGAAATTTATAACATTTTTATGGCACAATAAATTGTATACACAAAAAAGACTTTATTTTTATTTCAATTTTGTTTTTTGTTGAGCTCGAATACAGAAATAAAAAAGTATAGAGTATCTATTAAGATGACTGAAGCTCTTAAAACAAATGTTTCCTCTTAAAAGTTAACCTCAATTCAGACACAAGAAACTTGAAAACTTTCGATGAATCCTGAAGTTTTGAAAATTCACAAAAAAATCTTGAAAAATCTTGAAAAAATCGCGAAAAAGTCTGAAAACTCAACAAAGGTTATGTTAGGTTAAATGGGCAGCTCTAGCTTACAATCTAGTTAAAAGTACAACCGTTGTGATATACAGCAGAGAATTTCTTCAGAACTGCCCCTCATATCTTTAAACCATCCAGATTTTCGGGTGAACTCAGTCAGCTGACTAGATCAGAGAAACGATCTATTGTAAAAAAAAAACACTATTTGGCTACAGGTCTTCTTTGATCCACGTATTACTAGGAAACCTCGCGAGGTTCTTTGGCTAAATTCCATTTAGGCGATCCTAAGAAGCGAAGTCTGGTCCTATTGAGGGCTTAACAGTGGCACATACTGTGCTCTGCTGTTTCCTGTTCTTTGTGGTACAACCTACACTGATCAGAGTCAACAACCCCTAGGTTTGACAAGTATATCATTACCCTGCAGTGACCAGTAAGAAAACCTGTAATAATTCTTACTTCATGAAGGAGTGCTTCTGTTCTTATTGTTGATATTTCTGGAACAAAGGGATTTGTCTGTCTGTTACCTTTATTCTTCATTCGCATATAGTAGTTAAAGAGTCCTTGTCCTATGATTCCCTGTGCAGCCCCTTTTCTGTTGAGAATATCTGCCAATTTATTGCCCATGACTCTACTGTGTGCCGGTACCCAGATGGGATATACCCAGTTCTTGGATGCGATAAAATTTAAAAAGCTGAAGGCAATCCAACACCGGGGTCTAGATGACCTCTGCCCCAGATATAGTTCAATGGCATTCACCTAGGTCTGAAAGGCAGAGTTACCTTGCCCCCTGCTGGTGTAAAGAAGCCTTCTGGGTTCTTTGCCGAGAACTTAAACCTCGGAAGGCACAGGTCCACAATGCTAATGTACTAAGGCAATACGATTATCTAATCTGATAACCAAGCGAACTTGCATATATAGGGAGTGCTGAATGGATTCTAGCCAGTTTTTATCTCAGCAGGTTCTACGAAAATCGTTATGCGATACTCAAAACTTGACGCTGAGAGCCGAACATTCCGTGTTGAGAGCCTTAGTACTCTTCATCGAACAGTGGCCAAAGTTGGCCTCATAGAGTGGATGTGCGCGTCGTTATTGGTGAGAGCTCTAGCCATCACCTCAACTCGTAGAAATATTGATCGCAAGGACGCAAGGATCTACACAAAGCTTTTCACACATTCTGCGCTTTTCAGACGCTCTAATAAACTATAAGTTATAAGTATGTTGGTATGAACGACGAAACTTTTAAAAATTTGATCTTAATATCAGCTTGACGGATACAAAGAAGGATACGCCGCCAAGCCAAATGCATAAATCTCAACCTGTATTAATTAATTCTGCCACGAGGCTCAAATAATTCTTTTTATACTCGATAGTTTTTTACTTCTTAATTTTATGTTATCGGGTTATCTGGTTAAAAATTATTATTCTGTAGTGTAACTTATTGTTGTAAACTGAATACAAAATATAACCACATTACCAGATAACCTGATAACCATAAAGATGTGAAGGCCGATAATGTATTTTATTGCTTTAAACTGAAGACAAGATATAACCACATAACCAAATAACCAGATAGTTATGAGTACCCACATTATTAAATTACTAGTTGATACTCGTATTTATGAAATATAAAATATTAGGAAATTTTTACTTTTTATTTTTGAAAATTAATCGGAAATAATGAAATGATTAAAGAATTTTCGAGATTTTTTAGTTTCCCTGGATTTTTTTTTACGGAACTTTTCAAGACTTTTGGATTACTCCTCAGAGATTTTAGGTTCAACGGTATATTTAAAATTGATCTTCGCTTTTTATGAATGCTTAAAAAGAGGATAATTTGCGATAATCTCATGTTCAAAAATTTTAACTATACAAGTTAATAATTTATTTATTTTTGCCCGATTTAATTTTTATTTTATTTATAATATTTTTTTTTTTTTTGTATAAGGAAAATGCAATTCTGTCAGTTTTCGTCTTTGCTGACTTAATTTTGTTCTCACACAGGAAATTGTAAATAAAATTAGCGACGGAATATAATCAAAAGTGCACTAAAACGAAATTGAAATTTAAAAAAAGAGAGCACCATAAACCCGAAAACGTACGTAAAAAAGCCATAAGTATAGCACAAAAAACAACAGCAGCAACGATAGAAAAAAGCCGTAAAAAGTCATTAAAGCCTCAACAACATGTAGTACATACATAACAACAACCAGCTAACCTGTAAGACAATAACAACAAGAATAATGCCAAAAGCAGCAGGAGTAGCACTTGTAACAACAATGCAATTGAAATTGCGTAAATTTCGGGTGAATGCAAAATTACGTCGCGCTACCGTACTCGTACATACATACATATGTATGGTAGATAAGCGCACACTCGCATACATGCATCAAAATGCAATTACACACACAAACACACAAATCGATTGCTGTATAAATATGCTATCAACGCCACCGCACCTGCTCTCGCCTACTGATGCATTATCAACGTTTGTGCGGCTCCCCAGGTTTTGGTAAATAACAGCGACAAAAGCAGAGATAACAGCAACAAATTAATAGATACTTGAGGTATGGTATAAAAATCGCCGCTGCCACTCAACTTTGTAGAATTTTTGAGATTTAAAATGTTATTGGGTTTTTTGTAAATTATTGTTTTTTTTTTTCGTTGTTGTCTATTATCAATTCGTGCATTCGCTGATTCGTGCAAGGTTCACCCGCCCAATCACTTGCTCGCTAAACTGTTAAAAATTATATATTTCATTTACAAGTTGCGATCGCAAATCTAGTTGTTGGTGCTAAGTATGTATATATATATACGTACATTCATACAAATGTATGTAAGTATGTATGTATGTATATGCTTTGAGCTGTACAAAAGTGCATACTATGTACATACATACTTATATACTTAAATGCTCAGTTTGATACATGTATGTATATGTACAGTGGCGGCCAAAAATGGATGAATGGTGTGTTTTGGTTTTAATATTTACAATGTTTTTCAAGCTAAAATTTTTTAATATTTTTTTATAAAAATATGGTTCATGCTTTAACAAAAACCGCATAAATCACACTTTCAAGCTTTATAAAGAATTTAGAAAAATTCCACAAATTTTTATCTAAATTTCAAGCTTTTTAACCAGAACTTTTTTAAATTTTTTCGGTATGCCGTTGACAGGATTACGAAATTTTAGTAAAATTAGTGCAAGTTTTGAGCAGCTTAAAAATTGCACTGATTTTTAATATTTTTTTTTTGCAGCCGGATTTTTCGGTTTTTAAAAGCTTTTTTTTTCATATAAAAAGCGAAATTTAGGAAAACTGGTGTTGTTTTTTTTTGGTTTTTTTTTCGCAAAAGGTCTTGCGCATATTCCTTCACAAAAAACTCTGGAAAAAAGTTCAAAACGCGTACCATATACATACGTTGTAAATATTTATTGAAACCGAATGGTGTATCCACTTTTGGCCACCGCTGTATATACATATGTATGTTCATAAAAATTTCGCAATCTCTTTTATTTCACCGCGAGCAATTATTGCTAATTCTAGCTCTGCTCGCCATTCGATTTGAAACTTTTACTAAATAAATATGCCACTATGGTTTACTGAGTAAGAGTATGCAGTATGTCTACCTAAATTTACTAAGAGGATTATAATAATTGCATAAAAAAGAAATCTAAGCATACCCAAATTCGTCTACATTTTAAAAGATTCGAAATGTCGATGAATTCTTCTTAATTTTGAATATAGCCGGAAAGTGTGATTTATGTGGTTCTAGTTTAAGCCAAAATTTTAATTTGTAAAACTTAGAATAATGAAAAAAAAATCACCATTCACTCTGCTTTGATCGCCAGTCTATGGTCTCATATCAATGTTTACATAAATCTCTTTCGCACCGATCCATGGAAAAGAAGCTCTTTACTGAAATTGCATACAAGTCTGTTAAAAATAGTATCTTTACATACATATATTAAATGGACTCATGGTCATTAAAGAATTGGAATGTGCAATTTTTTTTTCTTAAATCTAAATATAAAGATTTTTAAATTTTTGTGTTATACATAAGTCTATGCACATTAGGACGCAGTAATTTTTTTGGAGCAAAATTTCCGAAAAAAGTGTATTGCAAATTCAAGTTCTACGATTAATTCTAAGCAAAAATGGCTAAGAAACTATATACCAAAAATGACGTTTGACCCTCCCAATTTTCAAAAGAAAAAACCGTATATTGCAGCTTTTTTGGTCGAAATTTATTCTTTATTGTATCAAAAAATTTTGTGCACAATTTTATATTTTCTCGGTTGTGTGAAGTAGTTTCTTAAATATGAAGAAAACACAATATTTTGTAAATGAAAAATTAATTTCGTTAAGAAATAATTATTTTTCTTTTAAAAATAGGGAAGGTCAAACGTCATTTTTGGCATATAGTTTTTTCGCCACTTTTGCTTAGAATCGAACGTAGAATCCGAACATGCCATACACTTTTTTTTCGAAATTAAATAACTACACCCTAATACACATTTTTCAAGCAAATTACAACTCAAGCAGAAAAAAAAGAATTCAAAATGAAAAAGAAAATATTACATTCGGAATCAAAAACAGCCCTGATGAAAACAAGTGATTTTTAACCGACTTCAAAAAAGGAAAAGGTTATCAATTCGCGGGAATATTTTTTGCACAACTTTGGACCACGTCAACCGATTTCAATAATTCTTTTTCCATCGGATGGGTAGGTTAGGTAGTCTCTCCGAACGGGTCCCATATTAATTTGGTTTAGATGCGATAATTGGATTATGAAGAAGTTAACGGTACTCATAAATTTGTATATGAGAATTGAAGTCGGTTTTGTTTTTTGCTTTAAAAGTAACCTTATTTAAATCAACTACATAATTGAAAAACTCGTTTGAAACGAATGGAGTGAGTAAATGTTTCGAATTTCGATACTCTTTTTATCCAAAGAAACAATCTGTGAAGTGCAGAACGAAAGCGTATTCAAAAGAAACATACTGACTTTGAAGTGCTTTAATCTAATAAGTAGTTGAAATCAAATGCAGAGTCGGACCATCGACTTGCTGCTTGCAGACAATTCAAACTGAACATTTGAAAGCACACTTACATATCTGGCTGTAGCTGATGGTGCAGAGGTGCTTGCTGTTGTTTGTTAGCTTCCAGAAGGTGCGGGTTCGAATCACATCAGAGGCAAAATTTTAAAATGTAATTTTTTTTCTTCTAAATATGAATCACATTACAACCGTTCAGATTAAACTTTTTGGATCATACAGGACTTAAATCGGGCATAAAAACGCAGTCTCCTTTATAACGGTAAAAAATGATCGAAAAATTAAAACCCCACAAAAACGATTATTTTTGATCGAAAGAAATAAAAAGCATAAAACACTGATTAATATTAACTTAAAAAATACAAATCCAAAATAACGATTTTTCAATTATCTAAAAATAAAAAAGTCTTGGTCTTTGTTATTTTCGGCCCTGAATTTTAGTTATTTTTTTAATATATATACATAGTTCGTTCTATAATAAAAACCATATAAATACAAATTTCAAACCCTGTACAAAAATTAAAGAAAATCATAAAAGTTTCATCAAAATCTTGCACTTTCTATTCAACATTTTTTTTTTTACTGTGTTACTCGTTTTCATCCACATGAAGTACGTACATACATATGTTTATTTGACAATTTTGGTAAGTGGAGGAAAACATCAAAAAACCAAATTTTGTAGCCACTTTAAGCTTGCACTTCATCATAATATTGAACGGGTTATAGAACCACAAACCTAAAATTTTTCTAAAAATTCTGAATAAAAATTGTGAAAATTTGTTTATTTTAAATTTTTGTGCAAAGTTGGCAACTTGTATTTATATGCTTTTCGTTGTAGAATGAACCGTATTAAAAAAAAATACTAAAGTTAATAAAAAAACAATAATAATAAATAGTCAAACCAATATAAGGCGACCTAAGCATTATGCCGGACACTGTAAGCTCATAAAAATCTACCGCATAACACTGCTCCTCAGAGAGCGGGCCTTTTGACTTTTAAATAATGACTCTTCTGACCATAGATATGCTGTTGTATTGCCCTCTGCTCTGCAATATCCTCAGCGTAGCGCTCAAAGTGGGTTGCATTATGCTACACATTATGTTAAAGTCATAAAATTTCGCGCATACTCATTTAACAATTCGAGCTCGAAGTGATGAATTTGCATAAAAACATAAATACGAACATACACACATACGGTAATAAATATCTCGTAAATAACCAAACTAATTGCTCATTTGTTTTTAATTAAAAAATGCTGATTCAAATTTTTTTTTTTTAAATAAGTTTCCAAGCAAAACGCGAAAATAAAACATTACAGACATTGAAGATCATTAAATCGTTGCCTAATACTTAAAAAAGGAAACGTGTGTATTTTTTAATAAAAACAAAAATTCCTTGTGAAAATTAATACAATCGTTACAGAATTATAAAAATATACTTTATCAAAGATATTAATTAGAGTTTTATTTAATCACAATTCACTAATTGATAAATTGGTAGAGGTACACGGTAGCTTTAAAAAAAAAATATACAAAAGAGAGAATATAAAGGATTACTGGAGTTAATACATAATATTGGCCAATGCAATAGCACCCCTATTTCAAAGTGATATTGTTTGCCACTCTAGTTTATTTATTTATTTTTAAGAATTTTTAATTCAGATACAGTTGATTCTCCAACAAAGCGCATATAAACCCAAATTTTAAACTTTGTAAAAGACTGCAAAAAAATCTAAAATATCAAAGGTAATTTTTAGCTACTTGAAACTTGCACATTATCGGACTAAAATTGAATGGGCTATAAATGTGCGTACCCAAAAAAAAATTCTAGCACTTCTGAGAAAAAATTTTGAAATTCAAGTGAGAGTTTGTTTATTTTTTTTTTTTTTGTAGTCTTTTACAAAATTCCAAACTTGGGTTTTGTTAGAGAATGAACTGTATTTTAATTGAAAATTCTTAGTGTTAAGTACATATCATCAAGTAGAATACATATAAAAATTGTTTTAAATCAATTCGTAAATAAATAAAGGTATAGAAGAAGACCAATTTTATTAAAGTACAGAATCAAACAGAGTGCAGTTGTAAAATAAAGACAAATTATACACTGTCATTTTGGGATCTTAGATCTCCTGCTTCCAACAGACATACCAAAAAGGTAACCACAATTTTCAAATCCTTTGGTACTTTTTCATTATTTGACCAGCTTAATCGCATGCAGTTGGTTCGATTCACTTCACCTCCAACTTTTTGAAATTTGTTGCACTGTATAACTAATCAAATATTCAAAATCCAAATCAATTGCACTTAACGATCACTCCTTCGTTCTAGCTCGCATTTTTTTTTTTTTAATGCGATTTACGAAGCAAAATTTTTTTAATGCATTTTTCACAGCAACGCCTAACACCCAAAATAGAAGTTAATGCGCTCGCGCATGCGCACTTGTAGTGGTACCAGAAAATACGTAATAAAATAAAAAAATAAAAGAAAATATAGAACAACAAAACAATATCAACAACAACTGGCATAAGCGCGTTGCCAATGCGCGTTCAAAATATCTACGATTTGGCCAACCTACAATTGGAGCTGGCGAAGCGAGTTTTTAACAGCAGCAGCAGCAGCAGCAAGCAGAACCACTCCAGCGCCGCTTTCAAGAAATACATATACATACATACATATGTACCCTTCTGGTCAACTGGTTAAGTTAAGTGACATTTTGACCAGTTTTGGCTATGTATTTTTTTTTGTTTGTTTATTTAATGTCTTAAATTTTTTTTATAAAAGTCTAAGTCCACATAAATCCACATGTCGAACATCGTGCAAAAATTATGAAAGCTCAACAAACTTAGACAGTTACACCTTAAGATTTTGAACTTTTTATGCAGAATTTTCAAAAAAGTTTTAAGTATGCAGTTTTATAGCCCATTAATTTCAGTGCAAATTTCAAGACGCTAGAAAAACGCGTTGATTTTTAATATTTATTTATTTTTTTTGGTGACGGTGCTAGGCATTTTCTTACATATAAAAGTAATTATCGAACATTCTTTATACGGAAGCAAATGCAAAAAAAAAAATATTAAAAATATTAAAAGTCAACGCGATTTCCTAGCGTCTTGAAATTTTCTGGGTTATAAAACTGCATACCCAAAATATTTTTAAAAGTTCTGAATAAAAATTTTAAAATTTTAGAGTGTAATTGGTAAAGTTTGTTGAGTTTTTATATTTTTTTACGAGTTTGAAGTGTGGATTTATGTGGTGGTGGTTATGTAGTCTGCTAGACTTTTCTAAAAAAAAAAATTATAAACATTAAATAGACAAAATAAAAATAGCCAAAACTGGACAAAATGTCACTTAACTTAATCAGCTGACCAGAAGGATATGCACGTATGTATGTGTTTATATATGTAAGTGTATCCATTGTAAATTCTATTTTAATAGTTTGCTTGTTGATATTGTTGGCATTGTTGTTGTTATTTTTACTATATCCACAATGTGTGTTTATATACATATGTATGTATGTTGTTTATCGACAGTCAGTTAGTTATTATAATTTTTTATTTGTTATTTGTTTGCTATGATATTCGCGTGCACCTTTCAGAAGTGGCTCACAAGTAAGCGCCCAACTCAGCGATAGGGTGCTCAGTGATACTCTGGTTTGATTTGGTTAAGTCTGCGCAATTTGCAAAGCGTCAGGCAGTCAGTCAGTCAGTCAGTCAGCCAGCAAACCTGTTGGCCATCTTGCCAGCTTTAGATTGTTTGGCAAGTTGTTTATTTGGCTCTAGCTGTGTGTTCGGTATTGCAGCAGCGAGTTGGCCATTTGTTGACTTGATTTGGTTTGGCTCAAAAGCTTCTGTGAACAGTGTAAATGCCAACAAACACTTGAATGTTGGCAAACATCTAAGCTACACACACATATACGTACATATGTATGTACATACATTAGATCGTACCACTTTATAAGCAAACAAACAACAAGCTCGCCGTACACCCCTGAGTCTAAAGTAATTTTGCAAGGCAATTTGGAAAAACAAAAAAAATTTTTTTTTTTTTTACCTGCCCTAAGAGCCGTCATTTTAAGTTTTTACATGACACCCAAATGACACCTACATTCGGCAATAAACAATTTTTTATATAGTTCTACTGGAATAATCGAAATACGTTTTTAGCAAAAATTTAATGAGTTTTGGTGAGCTTTAAATTATTGACATTAGGATGGTACGTCGTTAGCAACTGAGATCTTTTGGGTAAGTACTAGAGGTCACATAACTTTCGAACCAAAAAAATGTCTCTTCGAGACAAAAATATCAAAACCTCACACTAAAAAAGCCAAAAAATATGTTTTTTTCAAAATTACCTTGAAAGATACTTTAGTCTTACGTACGTACCGCGCAATTTTTTTCTATTAGGAGCTAATATAGATACATACATTCATAAAAATGTATGCTTTAGTATGTGTTAGATATTATCCGTTAGTTTTCATGACTTAAGCTGTTTTCTATTTTTTTTTCATGCTCAACTTTTGCTTACATTTATATGACAAACACATACATAGACACAACACCCCTTACTTACTGCTCCGTTTCCAAGGGACCAGGACTTAACGTTGAGACGTTTGCGCATGTGCGCCCAACTCTGCTACCCACCCACTACATTTTTATATGTGTATGCACATATGTGTACATATGTATGTGTTAGTCACTTTTAAAGCTACCACTTTTTATTCCGTCTTCTTCTTAATTTTCTTGTTCTACTCTCTGTTTCTGCTACTTTATCTATCTACGTCTGCCTTGCTTGCATCCATTCCATATGTATTATGGCTATAAAATGTATGGCAAATGTACGTTTTATGGACTGAAATCGAAAGCAAGGCCTTTTTTGCTGGAACGCCATAGCGTAATTGTTGCGTTGTTGTTGTGGTTTTTGTTCTCTTAGTGCCAATTGTTGTTGCCTACTACTTGCTACAATCATTTTTAATTTTATTTCATTTTATTTACTGCCTGCTGGCTGCTGAAACCACCGTCCCGTCCCTTGGCCATACAAACAGTCTCTGCTCAAGGCATACGATGGATGACGACGTCGACTTCATCACTGTATTGGTTAACTATTTCCATGAATTTGTGCACATACCACCCTGCACGAAATGTATCTAACTATACGTTAACTGTAAGTTGATTCGGAAGGAGCTAAAAGTCACTTATTATCTGTATACTTGCTTTGACGAAAGCTAACTATATTTCTATGGCGATGGCCGCGAAATACCTCTGCATTAGATGTAACTAACTTGTAACTAACTACTTTTGGACATAAAATATCAATAGGAAAAACAAAATATTTAT
The DNA here is from genome assembly GCF_001687245.7 of Rhagoletis zephyria. Taxonomy (NCBI): domain Eukaryota; kingdom Metazoa; phylum Arthropoda; class Insecta; order Diptera; family Tephritidae; genus Rhagoletis; species Rhagoletis zephyria. The sequence goes on from NW_016157097.1 coordinate 961,753, forward strand.
TCTTTTTTATTTACTTTATTTATTTTATTACATTTCTTATTCTGCATTGGTGGTCTCATAACTTCAAAATGATAATATAAAATTTTCTTCATTACTCCTGCATTACTTGTCAACTAGTTTCAAGTTAGCTTTTCGTAGCCAACTACAAGTTATATATTTTATAGAAATCCCGCAAAAAAGCTAACTACAAGTGGATTATTTTTTATTAATTGGTAATTTTTTCTGCAGGGGAATATCTCGCTACCAGTATTCTATTCAAGCAGTAAGTAAGCATGCATTAAAGTCACGGTTTAATTGTTGGAATTTTTTGGTATTAAAATTTTTCATGTATCGAAATAGAAAATATTCTGCCAAGTTAATGAGATTTAAGATTGAACTCGCTAGCTCGCTGGCTGGCTGGCTGGCTGTTTTGTTGGTTGGTTGATTGGCGGTCGGACTGGCGGCTGGTGGCTGGTGGCTGTTATTGTGCAATAATTTGCGGTTTTTCGATTTTTTTACATATTTTTTCTCTTAATTTTTTGTGTATAACTATCAACAAGTATATATGTATATACACAGGTACTCACAAGTAGATATTGAGCTACTAAGTATGTATTAGCATTTAATTCAATTGAAAGCTCAACTTAAAGCGTTATTTTGGGAATAGGTAAAGAGTTGCATTTAAATATATGTATGTATGTAATTTTTGGTTTTTCCTTTGTCTTCGTTTCTAATTTTCTAAAAATATTTGCGTTTTGTTGCCGGAAATGTTTGGACGATTATTAATGCGCAATTGCCCAATTGAAGTGATGAAGATTTCGGACTGAGGCTAACAAAAGTTTTATTTACTTTCATGTATGTATGTGCAGGCGGCTGAGTAGTTATACGTGCAAACTACCACTCCGTAGGACCTGAATTCGATCCTGGCAATCCGGGCAACATCTATGTAAATTAGAAAGTGTTTCCTAACAGCGGTCGCCCCTCAGCAGGCAGTGCCAAACCACCAAGTGTATTTCTGCTATGAACAAGCTTCCCACAAAAGCAATTTGCCATTAGGAGGCGACATTTGTTCAACATCAAGGCGCACACCTCAAATTAGAGCAAAAGCTCGGCCAAACACTTAGCAAAAATGTAAGCACCAAAATATTACATTTTCAATATAGTCTGTAGGTTAGTACAGTAAAATCCAACAAATGGAAAAATAATTTTTCCAACCTTGAGAAAGTTATGATTCTCAAGTTGGTATGTAACTTCGTTTTCCTTTCAATCTCCACATTTTTTGAAACCAAAAAGATAGACTGTGCTAAGGGATCCTTCAAACCCTATGAATCTCTATCTGGAATTTGGACGATATAAAAGCTTTTCTGATACAGTTCATGCCAAAGGCTTTAAAATGAGCTTAAGTAGGGTTTATTCCAAAGGGAACTTAACGGAGAATACCCTGCTGGAGTGAACGTAATGGGAAAGCAACCCAAAATTCTACACGCTCTAGCAAAAAGCGTCTTGCGTGTGTTGTGGAAACCTAGTCGACTTAAATGCCAATCTGGCAAATACCATCAAGATTCTACTTTAAAAGAAGGCGAAAATGTCGCTGTTTCAAGCTCTACCCAGAATTACAGCGGAGGACGGTAAAGCCGTCATTGTAAATTGCGGCGCATGACGGCTTCCGTCAGTTGTCATTTTCATTGGAAAACTATCATCAAAATTAAACATAAAGAAAAATTAATTGGTTTTACTTCTAGAGAAAGGAGAAAGATAAGCAGCTGTTACCACAACGGGCGCTTGGTATTCTAACTATGCCTTCTTGCAATTTTGGATGAGGTCAGCTAGTTATCCTCATCTAACATAACACATAACATAACACAAGCATATGTCAAAGCCGCTAGTTAGGGCCGACGGGAGTTAATGTATGACAAAATAAAGTCCACTTTAACAAACTTATTGAGCCTAAATCAGTGTGACTTTAGAGGTGGAACAGCCCCCAAAATCCAGACATTAACCGTACGCTGAATCAATATACCCACGAAAAAAAAAGAGTTGGGAAGGATCCGTCAGAACGGTTTCGCACTAACGCTACTGTTGACAATTATAATCCCGAAAAAGTAGCAGCCTTCCTTTGTTTGGAAACCAGCATTAAGACAGGCTTATCCTACATATTGACATAATGGACCGATAGGAAAGATGCGAGTTCTTCACCTTTAAATAATGCAGCCTAATTCTTTGAATGAACGGATTTTTCAGGGGTTACCTCTTTCAAATTTTAATTGTACTTCCAGGGTAGCCAGAGAGGTATTTTTTACAACTACAGGTTTCGTATCGGTTAAGGGAGTACAAAATCCTACTGGCCACTGCGGTTCAAGGAGCTTCTTCTTAAACATCTTATATGGCAACACTTATGTTGCCCAAAATAGTAAATTTACATCGCGTGTGTTGTCAGCACTGCCAAGCTTACTGATGCCATTACACCGTAACTGAAAGACTGTATTGATCCTAATCCGGATCATCATTGCCGCGTCTGTTTGAAGTACAATAAGGTGTAATCAAGCCAACATTTTTTGATTATTTTCTCTGCCTCCAAGCGGGTAAGGTTTAAAGAGCTTAGCTAATTTTCTGCCACGATCCCGGAAGGGTTATCTGGTGTGGCCATCAATTTCCACTTTCCTTTTTATTTGCTACTTTCATTCCGAAAATAGTATTCAAAGGTATTTACATACATATATGTGCATTTCAAGAAATTTCCTAGTGTGGTTCTTTTGAGGATGGCATTCAATCTAGGCCCAGTCCAAAGTTACTGGTCTTACATACAACATATGTATCTAGACATAGATATTTCTGATTTGGTGATTCTGTAGAATATCTTTATTTGACGTCTAGCAGGTTTAGCAGAATACTTTTTGTTAGGCCCATTTGGGTTCTAGGGCATAGCGACATTGCGGGAAGCTGCACGGCATAAAATGAACAGATATTAACCGGATATTAGAGAGAGTAAAAACGAATACACGGAGGGTCCTAGCCCTAGTATTTACACTTGAAACGTTCCAACCGTACAGTGTTCTCTGTTGGGGGTACCTTTGATCTCCTAGGCTTCACCTTGTGACAGCTTAACGAGCGCTGAGCGAAGACTAGGACTTGTGCAATTGCGAGATTCTCCGGCATACGGTGCATTGTGAGCCGCGAAGGAGCTCCTTGCGCTGGCAAAACCGCAACTCTCGCCATTGGTAGGGGTTCGGATAGGTTATCGTCCGATGGGTACTCACGCAGTGGGCTAGGAATCTTACCTGATGCTTCTTGTCGCAGCTTCCATGTGGATGGTGAGTTGGAATCTACCACTTTCTATTAGGCTTAGGTTGAAGTATTTTGGCTCAAATTTTTTAACTAATCAGGGGATCTGTAAGCTCTCAGGCACTGAAGTAAGGCGCATTCGTAATTTCGTCGGTTAAGCAAAGGTCGTAGACATATCGCACATGATCTTTAAAGGTGACACAACTAAAAATTACCCGTTTGTCAGAATATGCGAAAAACTATTTCTCAGCACATGATAATCTTATGGTCAACGGAGACTTTACCTTAGTTTTTTCAACAAATTGTAACAAAATTTTCCTCCAGCTTTTGCTGAATGGTAAATAAAAGATCTCTGTAGATTTTTAGCGCGTAATTTAAAAAATGCCAGATTTTTAATTGTGTCTGTTTTGAAGATCATTGTCGATATGTGGTATCACAAAGGAGAATCTCCCAAGCGTTGGAAGTATGGCAACAAGTCCCACAAAAGTCCTTACGACGTGATTTACGGACTAATACTATATAAAACTCCCTTCATGTTTACTAAAAAAAAAAAAAAAAAAATACAAAATGCCAACAAAAATATGCAAAAATTCACAAGTAATTTATCAACAAAAAAATTTAGACAATCACACAACACTACAAAATTGTCAACAAATACACACACACATACACAAATGCGAGGAATATGACGCACCGGCAACGCACAGCTACTCGAAGGCGTTCCAAACGCCGTTATTTGATATAACTTGGACGACGTTTCTTCATGCTGCCTCGCCTCGGGCGTGTTACACCACCCCGATATGTGCCACCGCCATCACGTTTGCTCTTCCCCTCACCACTCTTGCTGCTACCGTGATGATGTTGTTGTTGTTGCGACTTAGATGAGGCCAAACGCAAGCGCGGATCCAACTGTTGCTGATTCTTGCGCGCCCACACCACATAGGTGAGCTTCTCATCAGGGGACATTTGACGCCAACGTGAGCCGGCTGCGCAGGCAATCTGTTTGGCTGTCATTTGTTTGATGGCGCCACGTTTGGCTAAATTTTGTCGAAACTCGTGCAGGAAGATGAAGAAAGGGTTGGTGGCCTTCGATTTGGTGTCGCCGCTGCTGCTGGTGGTGCCGCCGCCACCCGAAGAATTACCGGCCGCACAATTGGTACTGGTGTCCTCATTCTTATTTCCAGCCATTTGATTAGATTTTGTACGAGAGTTTTTGAATTTCTTAAAAAACGTAAAAAATTTTTGAAACTTTTCTTCCTTTCATAGACTTCAATTTATTATTTGATTTCAATTTAATATAATTTTTGATTTTAGGCACAAAAAAGTTGTGATGAGGACAAAAAAAAAGTATAAACTCAATATGGGGATTAATGTTTACTGAACTGCTGAACGTTGATTAATGGATTATTAAAAAAGTGGCTGGACATTTCAAGTGGGGCTGCTGGGTGGGTGAAACGTTTTTTTTTTTTTGTTTTGTACTGAATGCGAGTGTCCTTTTTTCAAGTCGAAGGTGCTTAGGTATTTGGAAATATGCGCTGCCATTGCCATTTTTGGCATGAAAACTTGAGAATTCATTTTTTCGCAATTAAAAAAAAAAATAAATAAATACTAATTAAGTCATTAATGCACCCAATTGCATGGCTGATTTACTTTGTTTAAACTTTGCGCGTACGTCCTTGACTAAATACCTACGAGTACATTCTTTCAAATACAGTCTTCACAAATAGATATTCGTACAAAGCTTTGGCTTTTTTTTTTTTAACTGTTTCTTCTTCTTCTTATTTCTCTAAGCAATTCAATTGTGGCGCGCATTCGCTTTCGGCCCTGAGTTGGTCACTTCATTTGCATATTATTTGCGCGCACTCAACCGGATTAACTAAGAGTTTTAGAAAAATATTAAAATATAAAATATTATTATTATGATTAAAGGTAATAAGCGGAATAAAATCCATGTTCTATTTAATTTTTGTTTTTGTATTTGTTTCTGTTACCTTTGCTTTGTAAACGCGCTGCAAGCATGCGAGTAGTAAATTGCTGCATAATTTAAAAAGTCACATTGCTTAGCAGGGTTGGGCTGGGCCTTAAACGGCAAGTGAAAACAAAAACCAAAAAAAAATAAATAAAATAAGTGGATGTAAAATGAGTGCAGCCAAAGGCCGCTGCAATAGGCAGCGCGCTGCGATTAATTTGTGCAGCTTAAGAATTATTTGAAAATTGATTTTGCGATACAAAAAATTGTTTGGCCATTCTAAAATCAATTCAATTCAAATATACTTGTATGTGCATGCATTCTTGCTTG
>NW_016157097.1:967332-994573 GCF_001687245.7 Rhagoletis zephyria
AAAAAAAAAAAATCGGATTAGTTAGGGTGTTGTTGCAGCCATTATGCGATATTGATCGATGCAATTTGCGTATGCTGATAAAACATTTAAGAATGATAAGTGGTTTTCGCTCAGTGACATACACCATGAGTGTGTGTATGACATGAATATTTAAGTGTATTAAATTGGTAAATGATCGAAAGTTTGAATAACTCAGACAGGCGTTTTCATAAATAAGGCCAATAACAAAAAAAAAAATAATAATAATAATTAATCATGGAAAAAAATCTCGGCAAGCATTTGTAAGGTAATTGAAAGAGCTTTGCTCCAAACGATGAGTCCACAACTTTGCTGAAGGAGTGCTTCCTTTAAATTTTTTCCTCAGAAAACGACACTTCTCACACAAAAACCTAAAGTTAGATAATTCAGACCGCAAATGTCAAACTTAGCTCTGTGGGGTAAGAGTCTTATCCGGCGTTGAAGTCCCAGTGAACTCGTTGAAGAAGACTGATGAAGAGATGTGGTGATCTCCGAAAAACAGCTTTCACTTCTACCATTTTTAAATTTTTGTTGTTTTTTCACAATATTTTTCATTAGAAGCGACCGAAATAAATTTTTTTTTTTATTTTATATGGGGGAAAAAATACATAATATTTTTTCGTAGAAATATTAAAGAATTCTTCAAAATCAATGGGCCTTATGAATAAAAAATAAGGCACCTCTAGGGAAAACTATGTTTTCTAAAAAGTGAATCACTTTCCTTCCTTCCGAGTCCTGCAATCTAGCGTTTTAAAAAGAAATATTCTCTGTCTGTTTGACGTATTCAACTATATTTACGTTACTTTGGCCAACCTTTCCTATCATTTGTATGCCCCTTCAGAAAAGGGAGGCTATACGACAAGTTACCCACACCACAAATTGCGTTGAAATGTGAATAAAATTGGTAACTAATTTCCTGAAAAACTATTTGACTATACGTTCCAAATGTACCTAAAATGCTGTGTTTGTACCGGATGTACTTTCAAACTAAATAAAAGTTAGATTGTACCAAATTTTCACCAAAAAAGAAAATGAATATTTAAGCTGCAGTGGAAATCTATGAAAGTCTGTAATTACCGTAAAGGATCCCAAATAGCTCAAGGTGGCCGGTTATGTCAAGTCATAGCAGAACGTCTCAAACTGATTTCTGTTCCAAAAATCCTTCAACGACAGTGAGATCGCCAAAAAATGCATACAATTTAGTATATGGGGCGTTCCATACCAAAATGGACGGGGTTCACACTTCATGTGTTTGATTTGTTTCAAAGTTTTAGGGTTGATGAATCAACATGCATAAATAATAAAATAATATGAAATTTGTGCTTGATTAATACATTTTTAAAAACTTCACAGCACAAAAACAAAAACAAATCGATTTAATAGTTTTCCAAATATCTCGAGATCGGGGCGAGGAGAAAATTAAAAAAAAAAATAACAGATACACCCATCAAAATTGTCTAGGAAAATAAATATTTTTAAATTTTTTTTTTCTTGAAAAATTTTTCACTTAAAAATTTGTTTATATAAAAAACTAGTTTTTGAAAATATGCTATCTAAAAAAAATTACAATGAGTATTGCGCAATATTTAAGTATAGCATTATGGGGTGCACTCTACAATAATTTGAGTTATGAATTTTTTTACACCGAAGTTGAGTAAAATGCGTACATTACAAATACACAAATTTTTATATTTTTTTTTTTTTTTTTTTTTTTAGTATGCAGTTTTGCAGCCCATTAAATTTTAGTGCAAGTTTTAAGCTACTGCAAAATTGCGTTATTTTTAATATTTTTTATGCTCAAGGCTTTTGCACTTTTTTCTTATGGAAGAAAACGCGTAAAACCATTTTCAAAGAAAATTCACAAAAAAATTAACGCCAGTTTTGCGATTGCTTATACTTTTTCTAGAGTAGAATGATGAAAACGAGCCTACGATCTTTAGCACCAATATTCTCTCCGAGAAACCAGGATAACCGCTTTTAATATCGATGAAAATTTAGAAAAATCAAGGCGGGCCATTTGCCAAAGTCATGAGGATCAAAGTTATCTCAAATCCATCAAAATGAACAAAGGCTTAACCAACAATTCAATGGCAGTAAGACTCTGCAGCTTTGACAAACGCACCGCTTGCAAGCAAAGCTGCAGCAAAACGAGTCCAAAAAAAAATAAATTAAAATAAATTGACAAGTCCGGTTGACTGTCTCTTCATAAGCCGTCCTCAGCTGATAGATAGGCTATCGCAAATTTGTTTATAGAAAAATGCCGCTCTGTTTTGATTAAATTCAAGTGTACGGGTTAGGTGCTTCAACTTGTTCTTATTCTATCCTCGTTAAATGCATAGCAATCATCTGTATGTAAATGCTAGCTAGAGAGCAATTTTTAATGTTATTGCTGCTTAGTTAGTTGCTGCTGGCCGCTATTGCTGTTGTTCTGGTTTGAAGTTTAAACGCTTCAACGAAGTCAAGAAACTCCGTCAAGGGCGCATTTAGCAAAAGAAACGACGGGCGACGACGACTCTGACGCGCTTTTGATTATGCAAGAGTGTGCCAAGACCATTAGAATGGCTGCAACGGCTGCATGATTTTGATGCAGTCAACGACAACGACAACGACAATAACACCAACAATAACAGCAGCAGCAGCAGCAACAACAACAATTGCGAATACGAGTGGCAAAAGGCAGCCACTCCAATACAATGACATATTTGGAGTGGCAAGCCTGTATATTGCCACACACACACACGTGCATGCGATTATATCCTCTAAGCAACAGTGTTGCAGCAGCAACAACAATACACCTGCCAGCAAATACTGCAAGTGCTGCTTGTATTGGTTATTTGTCGGTACATATGTACATAAATGCAGTGGCATTTTGGCTCCTACTCTTCACGCTGGATGCGGATGCGAGGCGTTCTTGGTGCTTGGTGATTGGATCTAGTTGTGGCCGTCACTGCAGAGCTTGGCTGGTTAACTGGTTGTTTGGACAGTTGGTGAGACGGTCTGTCGATTGGCCGTATATAGCAGCAGCAGCAGCAGCAGCAATAACAACAACATTGTCAGCCACGAACTGAGCGCATGCACAAGCTTTGCATTCGACGGCGGCGGCGGCGGCAGCGGCTAGCTTGGATTAAGCCACAGCACCGATAGCTAGGCAGTCAAGCGGCTAAAATACCTGACTGACTGCCTGACTGCCTGTCTGCCTGTTTGCCAACCAGCCAGCTAGCGAGTTCGCCAGCCTGCAGCACAACACATTTTAAAATTAAAAATGCAGCACTTGGTAGCAGCGACGGCGCACATTTTGCCGTGAACTAATTTGATAATGCAGTCAGTTAGTCAGTCAGTTGTAGCTAATACATACATACATACATACTAGGTGTATTTGAGTACAGCACATAAAAAATAGAATCCAAACACAAAAAAAAAATAAAAAAATCAAAAACAGAAATAAAAACGAGCATTTATTTGCTGCTTTAAACAAAATTTTTGAAAGTTACTTTGTAAGTCGGTGTAAAATCAAAGAGATTTCGCATTTTGAAAGGTGGCGCGCGCGCATGCGCCTGTCTACCAAATATATGTACTCAAGTGCCAAATGTTAGGCGGAGGCACCAATTTGCACGGATATATGGCTTTAGAGCCATATAAGCTTTTAATTGGCTTAATAAGTGGGCAGCTGCGGGCGTAATGCAGTTAACAGTTCTGATTATTTTAGAAGGATTTTTTTTTGCGTTGAAATAATTAATTAATTAATAAAAAGACCGTCAATGGCGCTGCGAAAATGGGGTAGAATGAAATACATACAGTATTGATATAAAAAAATATAAAATAAAATAAAAATAATAATAATAATAAAAATAAACTAAGTTAAAAAATATCTTAAGGCACTGGAAAAACCAAATGTTTTCGGATTTTTGGTTCTTTTCAATAGTTTTCGAAAAATGCTGAGGTTTTTCGGAAATATCTTAGGATTATTTAGAATGTTTGCGGGAGTTTTCGGAATGTTTTCGGAATCATTCGGTATTTTTCGGAATTATTCGAAATGGTTCCGAAATCATTCCAAATATTTTCGGCACCAGTTGTGATTTTTCGGAATCTTTAAGAATTTGCAGCTTCACTAATTAAAAAAGATAATAGCTTTGGCATTTAATGAATCCCTAAAATATGTAATGCAATTGCTTCCTGTTTAAAAATATATAAAAAATTTAAATATTGAAAATGTTTTTAATACTATTAAGCTTAGAATCCAGCTCTCAAGAAAAATCGCAAGAAATATTTTTCAGTTTTTTTTTTGTTGCTTGAAAAGCCGTTTACTTTTGCTGTAAATTTTCTTGAAGAAATAAATATACGAGCATTTTTTTCATGAAAGTTGCGAACTGACATAAGAAATTTTGATATAAAAAACTTCTTTTCCATTTCCATTCTTGTGCGTCGTTTTATATGAATTTTTCGTTGTTATCGAGAGCTGAAAAAAGGCTCTAAATTGTTATTCGGCCAGAAAATACCAAAAAAAAATAAACATAACGAAAATTGAACAATTTTAAGGGGTCGCTACCAGGGTTTGAAAAATTTAAACTTTTTCAAACCGCAAAACTTCGATAAATCTATGACTTGAAATCTGGTAAACTTAACTTAATTGTTGAAACTTACTCAAATATATTCATAAACTTGCGGAGTTATAATAGCTGGGCAAAGTCTAGATTATTTCGTATTTTTAGGGAAAAAAAAAACATTTTAAAATTCTGCTAGCGAATCCTAAAATATATATATTTTTTTTAATTTTGCAATTTTTAAGGACCACCCTAGTGGACATACTCTATTTCGGCACGTAAAAAGTTTAACATTTAACAAAATTTTCACTCTCGCTATTTAATTAACTTAACACAATATTTCTATTTATTTAATTTGTATACGATGCTTGTAAGACCCACAAACTAATTTCCTAATTAGTTCTTCATTTTAATTTGAAAAGATTTCGTGGAAATGCTTAAGCTGCTTGACATATTTGTGAGACGAAGAATCACTGAAAACGGTATTGCATTTTTTTTTTTTTATTTAACTTATTTGTTAACATAGAACTAACAAAGACGTGTCAATAGCAACTATGAAGATACTGGGTCTTTAAAAAATTTTGATGGATTTTCATTGACACGGAACGATTTTAAAGTATAACTTTACTTAAGAGGCACAACAGTAGGCATTAGGACGAATTTTTCCTTGAATATCCTTGAAAATTTGCAATTTTAATTTTTTTAATAATTATATTTACACACGACCACATTCTCAAATTTCGTGATTCTAACTTTATTAGCTTAAAAAAAAAAATAAAAATATTTTAAGGGGATTTTCAATACCTCTCCGTCTGGTGGACCCCAATACAATTGGTACCTATATTATTATTCTCCATAGCACCAAATTTTTTGAAAAATTTTTTGAATTAAAAATGTCTTCAAAACTTCGAAGTCCTTTGAGAGACATCCTGATGGCAGAGAGGCAAACAAAAACGCAGTGTGTATTGAAATGTTTGGTTTTTTTTTGCACGATGACATCAAAAATATCGATAGAACATAGAGCCAATAACGATAAATATTGCAGTGATACAAATCGATAAAAATAAATTTACTTGCAAAAAAAAAGCAAACTGCTAGACACCCTGTGCCGTAAAGTGTTCAGCACTTCTATTTAAAATTCATTAAAAAGTTGCTTCCTTAAACATAAAGATGTATGTGCGTACACACAGTTTTACTCTTTTATTTACTTTTCCTTCTTCCACTACTGAAATGGTCGAACAACGTCACAACCAGCCTGCAATAAGTTGCCAGTCGAAACGCGTAGGCGCTAAAGTTGGATTACAAAGAGAACGGTGCGTCTGATGATAAATACATGCATACACATGTACATACTTACAAGTAAGAGTGTACTACGCGCGTCTGTTAAACGCAATTCCATTCCTGTAATACACCTACGCAAGCGAGAATTCTTCATTCACAATTGTTGAAGCAGTGCTAAAAATAGAATCTCATCAAACGCAATTCACCGCTTAACCGACCGACCGACCCACCGACCATCACCAACCACCACTTACATATGCCACCACATCGACACACCGACAGCACCAACAGCACCTACACGCCAACACCACCAACGTCGCACGTTCATTGAACATGCCATTGAGGTGTATCCTCCAGCAGCCGGTAGCATTGCATAGAATACAGCAGCTGATAGATAGCCAAAAAAGGGGGTTGGAGGGATGAGTGATGTTTTTTTTTTTTTAATTTTTTACTGACGACAACGGCGGCGCTTATTTACGCTTATATGTATGTGTGTAAGTATGTTTGTGGCAATAGTGCCCACGCAATCCACTCTTTTTAATTCAGTGCGCAGCTCAGTGTTATATTGCACCCATACAGCTAAAGGGTTGGGTAGTGAATGAAAGGTTCGTTATATGTATTCATGACCCCCAACCCCCACTCATTGTCTGCCTTACATACATACATTTGTACGTGTTTAACACTTGTTGCGGATAAAAGTCAAAAGTTGCAACAGTAAACTTTCAAAGCTTCATCCACATACATAGACATCCTCCGAATGTTAAGCCACTAGAACCAAAAGCGAACATCAAATAATCTACGCTGATGGCATGTAAATCAAGTGAAAAATTACATACGTACAAGCTATTGCTTCTGGATTCGTCCTGTGCTCTCAATAAGCGTCCTCGTTCTAATGAGTGCTTGGGATTGTGCGGATATAAAAAGTCAGTTGCCCAGTAGAAAATTTTAGTAGTTTCCATAGGTTTGATAAAATGGAACTTAAGAGTTCAATGTTGATTTCCAAACAAGTCAAAGTTTCTATATTAGGGTGCATCAAACTCCATACGAAAAAGAAATAGGTACTCTTTTCGCATTGGAATTATAAAATTAATTATATTTTAAGATTGTCGGTAAAATAGTTTGCAAAAAATATAAAAATTTGCGCGAGCGGAACCGATTTGAAAATACCTCCAAAATACTTTTTATATTGATTCCGTTAATAAAAATTAGCGCAACGGCTGCTAATTGGTAACGAAACCATCAGCGTTCGCAAAAGTTTTTCACATATAAATTGCGCCGAAAGTGGCTAAAGAACTTCCGAGATTTACTAGATCAAGGCTCTCGATATGGTCATGGTTTTCAATGCGACAATGTCCTTAACGTAAGCCATGATTTTAAAAAATAGGTGGTGCCTAACAGGTCTATTCTGCGCTGGTAATAAAAAGTTTGTAACCGGTAAATAAAGTTCCTGTCAATTTTTAAACCCTTTTCGCATTCTGTGGACTCTTGTAACCGGTAAATTTTGTTACCATCTCATAAGCTGGTAACAAAGTATTGCCCCGTGAAGTATGCAATGCTAGAATTTGCACAATTCTTCATAGCTGAATTGCTGAATATTTTAACTGCATTACCAACGTTCCTAGAATCGCGGTGACAAGAACTGGTAACATTTTTTGGTAATAAAAATTTCCGGTTAGAAAATCTTCGGTAACGTGCAGAATAGACCTGTAAAAAACGACTTTAACGTTTAAACAAATAGCTGTCATTTTTCTGAATCCATCCGTGACTTCAACCTGCTTACTCTCCAGTTGTCCACTTTGAAACAGCTACGTCAGCACACCCGTCGCATACTACGTCGCTTACGTTAATATTCGGTTAGGGCTTGATAAGTAAGCACTCACAAATGAACAGTTGCACTCTGAAAAAGAGCAGGTAGACGAAACGCTTGAAAGAAACAGTCTACAGCAGATCCTGTTTCTGTGGAAATCACAGCCCCAAAATTAAGAGGTTCCCATCAGATCTTTGATATACTAACAAACTGAGCGAGCGTATGTTTGCTCAGAGAGCGGCAGAAGTCAGCCGGAAATTACTTTGCTCTTCTGGGTAGGAACTTGCTGCTGGGAAACTTAAAGCTGCAACTTTGCCTACTGGCTACTTTTTAGCTTAAAAAAATGTGCCACCAACACAGACTAAATAAAGTGCGTACCCTTTGATTTGTGGTATGTGACACAAATAGCGCTCCACAAAGCTGACACACATATGTATGTACATATGTATGAACTCGAATGTATTCACTTCCATTCATATACATACACTGGCAACCAACCAACAATTGCGAATGTGTGCAATGAATTTAAAAATATATTCCATCAAGGACGAAATCTTAATGGTGCCTTCATACAGAGTTGTCACATAGTGTCATTTCACATATGTATGTATGTACATATGTATAGCTATAGTAATTCATAACAGACGACCGACGGTAAATTATATCCATAGATGCTTGTGTAAATACATATTTATGTATATACATACATATGTAAAAATATGTTAAGCATGCATGAGTATCATACAAACATATGAACGTATGTAGTACATATATATGTAAGTGTATAGTATTTCCTACTATGTGAGTAGATGCACCACACGTCAATGGTGTTGCATGAATGATAATTCCCCTTTGTAGAATCTTGGTTAATGGTTTTGCAATGAAAGTAGGAATGTGTTATTTATGTGTGCTATATGAAAGAGGATTTAAGGTTATAAATAAAAATCTGCATTAGCTGTGTGATGCAAAGTGTAAATAATGACACACAAGCCGTGTAATGGGATAGATTAAAGGATTTGATGAATTGCTGTGGGGCTAAATATCAAAAATTAATTAACTTCCACTTTCCAATCTTAAGAAATTCAGTGTACAAAAGATGTAAGCGTTCGAAAAGATTTAATATGAATCAAGTTAGCTTTGTAACATTTTTGCGTTGTTCTACATTTTTTTTTAACTTAAAATGCCGATATTGGATTTTTTTTTAAATCATTGTTATCGAATTTTATCGATATCAAAAGTTATCGATGTGGATGGTTATCGATATTCACTGAAGTTAACGATATTAAAAGTTATCGATATAGCAATTTGGCCATTGTTGAAGTTAATGATATTGAAAGTAATCGCTATTTAAAGTTACCGATATTGAAATTTATCGATATTCGAAGTTATCGTTATTGACAGTTATTGATATTGCAGTAATTGATATTTAAAGTTATCAATAATGAAAGCTATCGATGTTAAAAGTTAGCGGTATTCAAATTTATCGGTGTTGAAAGTTATCGGTATTGCAAGCTGTTGCTAGCAAATATTATCGATACCAAAAAATAACTTACGGTTTTAATATCGAAAGTTATCGATATTGAAAGTTTTCGATGTTCAAGGTTATCGAATTAAAAGATATCTATATCGAAGGTTATCAATAATGCGATTTAACAACAATGAAATTTATCGAAACTTGCAGTTTTCTATAGTGAAAGTTATAACATACATATGTATAGAAGTTATCTGAATTGAAATTTATCGATATTGAAGACTATCGATACCGGAAGTTTAGACATTGAAAGTTATCGGTATCGAATCCCTATGAGACAATTCTCGAGCGGGGTTTATTGATTGAATAAGTACCAAATCGATTAGACGAAATGTGTTATTTAAATTATTAAGATATTTTCATTTGACTTCGATTTTTAATCAATTTAAATAGAGAATGGAAATCGTTCTTTGCTTTTTTTTATCAATAAAAAAAATGAGTCAATGGGAAAGATTTCCTCTTGGTTAAGTAAGTATGTAGTTTTAAAGTTTGGGGTAATTTTTTATAAAGTCCAAAAGTCTAAAATTTTTATAAAACTATTATATTCATAGTAAGTTATTTGAGGCCAAAAAGAAAAAAACATCCAACTTTTGATATATATAAGTAAAAATTAATTTATTTTTTAACTATTTCGCAATTTAGTTTTTTTTTTTTTTTGTATTCTTATCCCGCGTTGACGTCATTAATTTCATTTAAATTGCAATTCTGGTTTTTCCCCCACCTCCTCTAATTACAACCACTGATAGGATAATTAATTAAAAGATTACAAAGCAACAAAAGCGCTGATTCATTTTCGAAATGCTGTCAATTAATATTCATCTATCGTCGTCCACAAACAGGCATTCGAGTTCGATTTATTAAAGACTTGTTGCATTTTATAAATTCTAATTTGCATGTAACGAGCTGAATGCCGAGTCGCAACTGCAGTGAATACTTTTGTAGTAAAACGAACTGATAGCTAAATAAATTTTTGTTTAAAATATATATGTATGTATGTATAAAATGAAAACAGCTGAGGTCAGCTGAGGAGAAATGGCTGGCTAAGCGACGAAATCGAATACATGCATAAGTACATATGTTTTCATTTTATACATATATATATATTTTTTTTATCCATCACTTATTTAGCTATCAGTTTGTTTTACTACGAAATTATTCACTGCAGTTGCGACTCGGCATTCAGCTCATGTGTACATATATACACCATTGGAATGAGTACATATGTATGTGCTCAATATATTGTATAACCACTAAATCAAGTTCACCTCAAGTAGGTGATAAAAGCAACAGAGATAAATATTTATTTGTTAAAAATAAATGATAACGCACAGGTAAAACGCTCACGTAAATAATGCTCGTTTCGTTTCTTCCAAAAAATTTAGCACTTCACCGGTGCAAATTGTGTTTGATGTTACACTAAACCCTGACATTTTAAGAAACGAACATAAAATTTTCGCACCGTTTGCTTTTATTTTAGAATAAAGTATGAAGCTTAAAGGAATATTCCTTTTTTTGTTAACAATAACGGCTACAAATTAACTATAAAATATACAGCAGTCCCTGTTGAACAAATAGCTCCCTTAAGTGAGCTCGTTGTTTAATTATAGCTTAGGCCTTTAAAATTTTTTTGAAATTATTACTATTTACTTACGCATTTTTAAATAAGCCTATATATGGCTTCAGTACAGCACCAATCACATTTAATTTTTTTTTCTTTCTGATACATACCTGAAAATATAAAAGAAAACACCAGTTAATAATATGACTACATAAGTGATATTAGTAGTGTATAAGTAAATATGTTAAAGCTGACTACATTAAAATGGGCATTAATCTATTCGTAGGGATGCATCGATTCATCGAAACTTATGTACATCAGTGCATCGATACGCATCGAGTTTTCCTCCACTATGGAAATAAAACAAAACCAATTTCAAAGAATTTAACAAACTTTTATCTTGATGCATCTATATCTATATTATGGTAACTCAAACCAGTGCTCACGTGTTGATTTTGATGACAGGTAACAAGATCAACGGAAGTAATGTCAATGGCAATATTTCATAAACTGGCGCGAAATAAAGCCCATTGACATTATTGCCTTTTCAAAACCGAAATAAAGTCAACAAAAATTTGCAAATAAAGCAAATGATGCTATGTCCTCATTCAAATTCAACATGCAATCATGAACCCCCAACAACTGATTTGATTAAAAAATTTAAAATTACGAATTTAATGAAAACACGATGCGAAAAACCAAACGCAAAAAGAGCTGGAATACGATAAATATTTGAAGAAAGAATGTAGAAATGATCCAGAACTTGAGAAATATGTTTCGTTTCCACAAAAATAAAGCGAACACTATGAAATTGAAGAAACGGTGGATTGCCGCCATGTCCAAAAACCCCGGAGGAACACGAAAATAATTGTGTTTTTAAATAAGCATATTTCGAACGAATTCGGAATGTCTAAGGTGGAAAAGAAACCAATTTTTCTATAAGGAAACAATTATAGGTAAAGAATTTTCATTTAAAAGCAGCTAAGGAGAACGACGACACTATTTGTTAGATGGCACATTAAAGTCAGTGTGCTAAAATGCGGGTTTAAACGATTATTGATTATTTAATATCGGAACCGAGATCATGTAAGTTGATTGTTTTGGTTTACACACACTTTTGAAACACAAATTATATGCTTTTTCACTGTAGACAAGTTGTTGCCCCAAAACACAGACAAAATCTTCCAATAACTTACAGATATAAAAATCTAAAATATCGAGGCCTTATATTCAATAATAACCTCTATCTGCAATTTGCACAAAAACTACTTTGTGATTTTAGAACCCTTCTGGGACTTATTACCTGCCATCACTGATGTTAATTCTGATTTGCAATTTAATAGTGTAAATTTTTCTGTCAAACGTTATATAAGGGCAGTATTAATATCACCGATGACAGTTAAATCTTAGGTGGCGCGAGGACGCGGGCCGCCACGAAGCTACGCAAATTTGATATTTGAAAGAGCAACAATTTTATTTCGGTTTTGAACAGGTATTGATGGCAATTGACCTTATGTCCGTTGATCTTGTTACCTGTCACCGTTGATTTTTTTTTTTTATTTAAATATTCATTCAAGTTAACATTTTTTATTATTTTTTATAAAAATATTGTTCATGCTCTAACCAAAACCATGCCAAACAATATTTCAAACTTTGAGCGTGTGTGAATCGGTAACAAAGTTCGCGGCGAGTAAATTTTGGACAACTATGAGGTGAAAAAAATTTAAGTAGCTCATGAGGCTAGCTAATTTTTTGACAAATGCATAGAAAATTTTGACAATCGCAAATATTGTTGATGTGTGTATTTTTTCGGTACATAAAAGGCTAAATTGATGAATTGAAATCAACGATGGTAGATGTGTTCTTAAAATATTTATTTCACTTCAATTTGTAATATTTTTTTCCGCATAAATCTGCGGTTCTCAAAAATTTACTGCTGTCAAAAAATATTATTCAACAGCTCTGCCCATAGAACTTTGTTGCCGATTCACACACGAACTTTATACAAAATTTAGAAAAATTCTACAAATTAGAATCAATATTTTGAACTTTTTAATATGCATCTTTAGAACATTTTAGGGTATGCAGTTTCATAACTCATACAATTTAATAGCATAAGGTGCAAGTCAGCAAAAGAAAAAATAATAAAAATCAAAGCAATCGAAACTTGCACTTTACGAGCTATAAAACTGCCTTTTTGTTTTCTTTGAATTTCAGACAAAGCGATGTTTGGCGGCTCGTTGTAAGTACTAGAGATGTTAGTTTACAGAAAACATCGATGCCTATTTATACATCGAGTGGAAAATTTTCTATGCATCGAAGCAAAACATCGATATTTTTAACCGACTTCCAAAAAAGGAGGAGGTTATCAGTTCGTCGGAATATTTTTTTTTTTTTTTTGTTTTTTTTATGTATGTTACCGCATAACTTTGGACCACGTCAACCGATTTCGATAATTCTTTTTGCATCGGAAAGGTATTGTCTCAGAGGTGGTCCCATACTAATCTGGTTAAGATCCGATCAGTGGATCATGAGATATATATATATATATATTTTTTTTTATATGAGAGTTGAAGTCGGTTTTTTTTTGCTAAAAATTACTTGTGGACATCCCTATTTATTTATATCCTTTTTTATTTTTTGTATCGCAGGTTTTTCTTCTTAACAACAAATGTACATAAAATGCATAAAAATCTGTGTTAATATTTGTGCACCCATAAATATTAAGTGCGTGGCTAATGTCTTTTATTTTAATGCCATAAACCACATTGAAACAAGTCTTTTTATTACGCATTTATAGTGAAATATGTAGTAAAAAATGTGTTCCCTTCGATTGGAAAAATTAAGCACATACAGTGTTATCTGGCTGGAGTGAACACCCGATGCTACAAACACCTCGAAAGAGTGAACATGAAAATTTTTCCATTGAGTACTCTATAGAGTGAACAATTTTGAGTCTTTGTAGAGTGAAAAAAATTTAAAACCAACTCCTTCCAAATTCAAAACTATAACGACAAATTTAATAACCAAAAGGGTAATCCCTTCGCCAGGTCGATCCCGTAAATCCCCGTATCTGGGATCTCAAGTCGGGAATTCGGCAACTAGTGAACGTACATAAGCGGAAGAAATGGGAAGACCATCTGCAGACCTGTAACCTCGCCTCTGGTGTGAGCAAGCTTTGGTCAACCGTGAGGTCACTGTCCAATCCGACGAAGCGAGATTACAGAGTTGAAATATCTTTTGGCGTCCACGCTTCGCATACTGCATCCTCCGGCGGACAAAGCCAAACGTAGAGCGACCAGAAGGCTGCACAAACTGTCAACACTAAGTGCGCCTTTCTTTTCTCCAGCGACGAGGTAAGGATAGCCATTGGGAAGGCGAAAGTGTCCAAAGCCATTGGACCCGACGGAATTTGTATGCTGATGCTCAAAAATGGACTATGAATAGACTATCTAACCAAGGTCCTCAACCTATCTGAGGCCACTCTCATCGTACCAGACATCTGGAAAACGGGGAGAGTGGTTCCACTGCTTAAACCAGGGAAACCGTCCAACAAAGAAGAGCCTTCTCGCCCGAAAGCTCACCTTTCCCGGGTAGCGAAGACACTAGACGCCCTTCTACTCCCGCACTACACAAATCACTGGACCCCAGCGAAGCATCAGCATGGGTTCCATAAAGTGCACAGCACAACAACAGCACTTGACGCCATAAACTCCCAAATAATTCGTGGCCTTAACCGAAACCCCCCATGTAAGAGAACTATTCAAGTAACGCTACTGGAAGACAAACGGTGGGATGCGAATTACCTGAGTGGTCGTCAGTGATCTTTAGAGACAAATCGAGCAAACCTAGGAAAATAAAACAGCGAGTTCAACAGGGTGGTGTCCCTTCCCCACTACTGTTCAACTTTTGCATTTCTAAGCTCCCTCAACCACCAGAGGCAATCTCGATTGTCTCTTATGCTGACGATTGCTCGATAATGGTTATTTCGCTGAGCTTTCTCGCTTCGTCACTGCACGGAGCCTAACCCTCTCCCCTACAAAATCCTCAGCAAGGCTTTTCACCATTTCGACGAAGGAGGTCACACTGCAACTGGGTATCAGTGGAAGAAACTGCAGACCTGCCAAAACACGGCACTCAGACAGCGACAAGATGCCTTCTGATGTTGTCGCAACATCACCTGCGCGACAAGGCCCATATGCTCCCGATTAAGGAGGATAACACAATGCTCTGCAAGCAATTCCTAGTAGGGTCTCACCGTGTTAGGCACCCGAACAGGCATCTGCTTGCGGAAGAACCCTCGCGACGGCACGTCAGAAGGCATCTATATGAACTGACGGACGAAGTCCGGCGGTTCATAAAACTACCTCTGGACCCAACAGCCTACCGACAGTTATATAGACTCTCGACCTGTGAATGCCGTTCTGGGCACGCAACCACCAGATGTGGACGAGACAGGGCTTCGTCTGCCTCGGGAGACTCGGACCCCATAGCCCAACTTCGATCTGGCTACTGCAGCAGGTTGAACTTATACCTAAGCAGAATAAATGAAGATGTGCCAAATGAATTCCCGGCATTCGGAGAGACGCCCATGACTCGCAGCATATCTTCGCATGCCCACTGAACCCCACCCTGCTAACGCCTCTGGCATTATGGACAGCCCCATCGAGGCTGCACGCTTCCGTGAAGACAACGATATCACAACAACAGGAAAAATGTGTTGCCATTAGCTGAGGAAAAAGACGACATTTCAGAGTTCTTAAAAATCTAACTTTAAAAGACGCACTGCGCAATAAAATTGATTTTAAAGAACAAAAAACTCAATCTGGATATAGTGAACAATCTGTTTTCTATGAACATTTTTTTCTTGGAACGTATTAACTAATATTTTCCTACCAGAATTGGTCTTTTGGACTTTGTTTTGAAAAAGTAAGAGTTGGAGGGTTAAAATGTTCTACGAAAATGCTAGACAACAAATTTTAAAGCTGGGGCCCCAATTCCTGTTCTGTGAAAACGTGAAGTGAAAACATTTTTCATCACTTCACCTAAAAATACGAACATTTCCAAAAAGTTTATTTACTCGTTTTTATTGTTCTACTTAGGGTCGTTTTCTCAAGTAGTTTTCAAAATTTTTCTGCACTTCAAATAGATTTTTTGAAAACAAAATTTTTGTTTAAATTTTAAAAACTACTTGAGAAAACGGCCCCTACTTCCGAATGCCCAGTAAACATAGACCACTTACCAGTGATCAGACATCTCCAGATAGTGACACCTCTTTGTAAACCCGATGGCAACTAGCATTTAACTGATTTTTAAAGAGGAGATAAATACTTACTTGTACTAGGCCATCAAAGAAAAGAGAGAGATAGACAAAAATCAAAATTATCAACATAATAAGCTCCTTAACCACTAAGCCACACTTGAGCTTCTGCAATCAAAAAACTAAATTTATTTATGACGTCATTTATTGAAGCTCATTAAACGTAATGGCTCTCCCAACTCACCATCGATCAAATATCAATAAAATACAAAATTCGCAATAACAATAAAGAGAATTTTGTACATCGCCGACATTATTAACGATTAACACGTACTGTTGTACTAACTGTAGCGCCCACGCAACAAATAGATCAGTATGCTATTTCTATCCAATTATCCATGCAGATACACACATACCCACATGCTCATGTAATGCGACAAATAAAAATAAAAAATAATAATAAAAACAAAAAAAAGCAAAGCAGATGAGACAGTGTAGATACGCACCGTGGGCACATAGCCCTTCGGCAGAAAATTGTTTGTGTATGTACGTAAATGTAAATGCGCACAATATTTCTTTCAGAGCACAAATTACGTTACTTCTATTTCAGGGACACGACGGGACATCCGCTGCTCTGCTGTCGGCTGGTTTACACTTCTAGCTTGCTGCCATATGGTAACTCAAAGATAATTTCAGACGCCAACCAATGACGCCCACTGGCATTGGCGTGGATGGTAAATGCGACAAGCGGGTAGCAGAGAAACGCATAATGGGTGGGAAAGTGGCAAAAAGTGTTAATTTTTGAAATGCTTAGAAATATTAAGGTATGGGATTGATTTTATTCAACACATTTGATTTTTATTATTATTATTTTTTTTTTTTGATTCAGAAAAAGGGAAGAAGTAGCGCACAAAACACATAAAAAGTCAGCATCGTCCACTTACGTCTTCGCGTTAATTTTCCATGTGCTAAACAGAATTTTATGTCAAGATTTTAAATTGCCAAAAATTTATTTTCTGTAATTACGAAAAATTATGTCTAGTTTATAAATAATCAAAAATGTATTTCTATTTTTTAAATAACCAAAATGTATGTCCCGATTTAAAACTACCTTAAATTCAGAGCTAATCACCAAAACTTATATATTTTCTAGAAATATTCAAAAACCAGTTTTATCATACCAAAAATGTATGCCGGCTTTCAAAATTTCCAAAGATTGTGTCCAAATGAACAGAATTTATAAATTGTCAAAAATTATATTCAAAAATTTTAAATAACCAAAAATTTTCAAAATTTCAACGGCCAAAATTTATGTTCACTTGCGTTTTAAAATAACCAAATTTAATGGTCAGTTTTTAAAACTAAAAATTCATGTATAATTTTGTAAGTAAAAAACATATGTTCTGTCCACGATTAAAAAATTTAATCGTTAATCGTACAGGTGATTACGATTGACTGATTTTAATCGTTAATCGCGATTAACATTTTAATCGTTAATCAAACATTTTAATCGTTAATCAGGTTAACATTTGGCCAACACTGGTTTGAAATGGCCAAGCATTTATGTTGAATTTTAAATTACCAATAGATACGACTTAATTTATGCTCAGCTTGGAAAATAACCAAAAATCTATGTTCAAATTTAGAATTAATAGAAATTGTTATATTTTTTTTTTTTAATTTGCTAAAAAAAATTTTGCCAATTTTAAAAATTGACAATTTTTAAATTGCCGAGATTTTTTGCCTAATGTCTAGTTTTTAAGTGTCTAAAAAAAATTAATTAAAAATGTGTATAATTTCGGTTTCACTAAAAAATTTAGTCGTAATTTTAAGTAATCAAAAATTTATGTGTAATTTTTATGTGACCAAAATTTCATGACCAGAAATTTATTTCCAATTTTGGAATTAACAAAAAGTGTGGTCCATTTTTTAAACAACTAAAATGTATATCTAATTTCTGAATTAGCATAAAATCTTCTAGCTTAAAAATGAGCTAGAAATTAACAAAAATGTATGCCCGGTATGTAATGACCAACTTTACTACAACCAAAAAATTTTTTGGTTTTTATATAACCGAAAATGTATGACCAGTTTTTACATGTGCAAAATGTAATGCCCACTTTTTACATGACAAAATTTGTGTGCCCAACTTTCAAATGAACCAAAATTTGTGGAGTCCAGGTTACACTAAAAATGTATGTCCAGTTTGCATTTACTTCCAAGCGTCCATAAGGGGTCTTCTACTGTGCAACGCCATGAAAGAGAACGACTAAATGATTAAACTGAGCAGATTAACGGTATCTACCAACAAATGCCGCTCAAGAAGGGAAATGAGGAAATAGTTACTTCTCGTTTTTCGAATGCTCAATGGAAAAGGGAATCTCAATGTGTGGGTAGGTATACAAATGCTGTTGTGCAATTTGACGTCATCGGAGTCAAAGTAGCGGTACATTTCCAAATACATACTTACACAGATAAAAACGATNAAATATCTCTCGTACGCGATGAGGGAAAGTAGAGTACGTACTTTGGTGGAGTAATAGCAAGTACGTCAAGTATTTACTCTCTCAACGCCAAGTAGTGTATGTATGCGGAAAAAAAGTAACAATGTGTTGGGAGTAGAGTACAATGCAAGGAGTACTTATTGAATGAAATGCGGCAAATACAATTGCGCTGGACTCTAGTATGTATCTATATACTATACTATACACTATAGTCAAATTTATGTATTCATTATTACGAGCATATGCACGAGTTGGCATCAGTTGGCGACAATTTCGCATTAAAAAGAAAAAAAACACACACACACACAAAAAAAAATAGTGCAGATAACACAAAAGCACAAAAGATAAACACCAGCTAGCATGCCATGATGGCAGCAACAACAAATTTTAGCACATCTACGTCATTTACGAGCCAACAACACTCACTCTATGTCATGTCTGCCATACTCGCATGCGTTTGAGGTGGCGCGGTGGCTCATTAAATAGAAGGCACACAGCGGGGTAGGCTATGAAATTCATTCATAAAAGTCAAATATGTACTTAAAGTGTGTGAGTGTTTATATGCGCAATATTTACGATGTGAACGCACATGCATTGGTATAACCAAATGAGTGGGAGTGTCCCAACCTACAGGCGCCAAAAGCTATACAAAGGCGTTGAGCTTCACAACCGGAAGCTGTGCGCTTAACGCAAATGAAAAGCAAACAAATAGGAGGGCGAACACCAGGCGCATGTAAATTGTGCACACAAGTGTTAGTGCATACTATATGTATGTATGTAGTGCGTCTGAGCGAGGATGTACTTTCGCAAGTATGGAGTAAGTAGTTGGTCGCCAAAACTCTGTGTTGAAACAAAGGACACTCAAGAGTGCCATAGTTGCGAGTTGAGTTGAGTTGAGTTTGAGCCTAATTCGTTGGTTGTAGGCGTGTTTGAGTGTAAACGCAAGTTGAGTTGCAGAGCAAAACCTACATAGAAAGAACTACACTCATCCACAAGTGGCTGATAAGGCGTAATCCCTTTTTTGACCTTCGCTTTCGGCGGAGAATCCGCGAGAAAAGTCAAGAACTTTTTCGAAGTTTCTCCAACGAGTGGCCGCTGGTTTTCTTCGAAAACAACGTGCTTAGTTTGCAAATAAAAAGAGGGTGTGTGTACTATGGCATTTTTAACATACATACATGTATGTATATATAAAGAAGTATGTATGTAAATGTTAGTCGGTACTTCACTGCGTATACGTAATGAAAACCTAATGAAAAATACAATTCTACGAAATTATCCTTCTATTCCCCACAAAGTACACTAATCTCGCTCGGTTTGCGCTCGAATTTACCGCCAAAGCAATAGTTTGCAATTAACATATGGTAAGCAAAAATCGCACACAGAAAACACCAAACAAAAAAAATTGCGACTGCGGCTTGCTCGAAGACTGTGCGGTATATCTACATACTTAGATACACACAAAACGCCAGCCAACCAACTGTTACGCACATCGGTCGTATACATGTTTTTCGAAATTGCACACATACCACTTTCTATTTATGTTGATAGCTATAGAAAAGTCAGTCGTAAATATGTACATAGTTTTATAGTGGACGCGTACACAATATTTTTCGTTGATAAGCAAAAGCTTCCTTAGAATCGAGTAGCGAATTAAATGCGTATGCTCAATGAGATTTCGCAAATTGCTGCCTGTGTGTGTGTGTGTGTGTTGACAATATGTTCTTTATATTAAATAAAAGCGATGTCAATATCTATTCATGTACACATAGACATACATACATACATATAACAAGTGGTGTCAGTTTTTTTAAGTGACCTTTTGTTAACGGTAAAGAACTGTTTTTGTGTATTTAGGGCGCACGATTTTTACCCACACCAACTTAATTCGACTACGTAATGCAGTGCATGTATTTGAATAGACAAACATTCACATACGCGAGTATCTACATATATCATAATAAAAAGGCAGCATATTTTAGTAAACTATTGCACCTTGGGCTCAATGCCAAGCAATTACANGTTTTTGTGTATTTAGGGCGCACGATTTTTACCCACACCAACTTAATTCGTCTACGTAATGCAGTGCATGTATTTGAATAGACAAACATTCACATACGCGAGTATCTACATATATCATAATAAAAAGGCAACATATTTTAGTAAACTATTGCACCTTGGGCTCAATGCCAAGCAATTATATTGTTTGCTTATGCAAAATTTTCAACATATTTTTTTTAGCAGAAAAGACCAGAGATTTTTGATACCTAATTTTAAATGGCCTGTAGCAGTTCGAAAGCATCGAAAAATTGCCAAAAATTCAAGAAAAAATCCTTAGAAACAAAATAGTTTTTATCCACTTTGGAAAAAATTTAAATTTCTTGTAAAATTTATGTTCAGTTTTAAGATGACCAAACATGTTTGCCCAGCTTTTAAACATCCAAATATTTATGTTAATTTTTCAACTTATGTATGTTCAATTTTTGCAAGCCTAAATATTTACGCTCAACTTTTAAGTGACTAAAAAATGTATGTATAAATAATCGCAAAGTTATGTACACTTTCTAAATTACCAAGAAATTTATTTGAAGTCTTTAAAGGAGCGAAATTTAATGGTCACCTTCTTTTTAGACACCAGCAAATAATTTAAAATTTTTAAATTGNTTTTAAGTGACTAAAAAATGTATGTATAAATAATCGCAAAGTTATGTACATTTTCTAAATTACCAAAAAATTTATTTGAAGTCTTTAAAGGAGCGAAATTTAATGGTCACCTTCTTTTTAGACACCAGCAAAAAATTTAAAATTTTTAAATTTTTTTTTTTTTTTTTTTAATTACAAAACATTTATTAATTTCAATAACCAACAAACGTTTGCCGGTTCAAAAAATTTTGCCCAGCTTTCAAGCTCTAGATTTTAAATGACGCAAAATTTATGATCAGATTTTCACCACCCAAAAATATATTTCCAGTTTTTTTCAAAACTTTTTATCTAATTTAATGTGTTAAATGATGGCACATTTGATCCTATATTTTTGAAATCAAAAATTGGTGTCAAGTTTTAAAATGGCAAATAGCTTATAACTAGTTTTTAAGTGACTACGAATTTATTTCCCGTTTTTTAAATGATCAAAAAATTATTTTGCATTGACTATGCCCAGTTTTCAAATGAGCAAAATTTAATTCAAATTCTAAATTACAAGAACAAATATTTATGTTCAGTTTTTGAATCATTAAAAATGTATGTCCAGTTTTCAAATGAATAAAATTTACTTTCAAATTTTAAATAAAAAAAAAAATTTTGGTTCAATACGACCAAATTGATGTCTAGCTTTTAGATTAACAATTATTAAATTGTCCCAATGTAAATTGTCAAATGTAATGTTTTTTTTTCAAAAATAAGGTACCAAGTTCATATCCAGCCTACAATTAACAAAAAAAAAAATTATATTTACTTTTTGAACNTTTGCCGGTTCAAAAAATTTTGCCCAGCTTTCAAGCTCTAGATTTTAAATTACGCAAAATTTATGATCAGCTTTTCACCACCCAAAAATATATTTCCAGTTTTTTTTCAAGACTTATTATCTAATTTAATGTGTTAAATGATGGCACATTTGATCCTATATTTTTGAAACCAAAAATTGGTGTCAAGTTTTAAAATGGCAAATAGCTTATAACTAGTTTTTAAGTGACTACGAATTTATTTCCCGTTTTTTAAATGATCAAAAAAATTATTTTGCATTGACGGAAAATCATCTATGCCCAGTTTTCAAATGAGCAAAATTTAATTCAAATTCTAAATTACAAGAAATGTATGGAACCAAATATTTATGTTCAGTTTTTGAATCATTAAAAATGTATGTCCAGTTTTCAAATGAATAAAATTTACTTTCAAATTTTAAATTAAAAAAAAAAATGTAGGCTCAATACGACCAAATTGATGTCTAGCTTTTAGATTAACAATTATTAAATTGTCCCAATGTCAATTGTCAAATGTCACATGTTTTTTTTCCAAAAATAAGGTACCAAGTTCATATCCAGCCTACAATTAACAAAAAAAAAAATAATATTTACTTTTTGAACTACCAAAGAATTAAAAGTGTCCAGTTTTAAACGTACCCAATTTTTTGTCTCGTTCTTTAGTGACCGAAAAATTATGTAAAATTTTTAATTACCAAAATGTAAGCCCAGTTTTAAAATAACAATAATTTATATCAAATTTTCAATTAAAAAATATATATATATTAGACCTTTGAGCTACCAAAAAATGTTCTATGTCCAGTCGGGTGGTCAAAAAACAGTAAAGTAAATAAATAGGGGTATTTGGCCCACCCCAATGTCCAGTGACTCGGTGACAGCTATGGACATTCGGCAATATTTTTTTCTTTTTTTTTTTTTAATAGTTCTACTGAGTTCATTAAAATACTAAAATACTTCCTTATCAAAAGCTTAATGAGGTGACATTAAGGTGCTACGTTAGGATGATAAGAACTGAGATCTGGTTGGGACAAAAACATCGATATATAATGTTTTAAGATCACATTGTAAATGCCGAAGATATAACGGTAAATCTACGACATCTACGTTCGGCAAAAAAATGCTTTGCAGACATGTGACAGTTTTTAAATTTTTACTTTAGCTTCAACGTTACTAAACTTGTGTGCCAAGTTTTTAATTGATCGAGAATTTATATGACCAGCTTTTGCATGAAAAAAAAGTTAAGTCTCGTATTTAAATTTTAACAAAAATTTATTTCCCAAACAGCTTCGAAAATATTGAAAATTTTCCGAAATGATCGCGAAAAATACTAATCACTAACTTTTACCGATTATTTCCTCTCAAACAACATTTAAGCTCTTATTTCTTGCTTTATCATATTCTATTATGTGAAAATATTATAATGATATCTTCAACAATTTTTTAATCCGCTCCTCTGGTTTGCAAATCTAAAAATAAGTTTTATTTATTTGCCCTCTTTGTATTAAACTTCCTCACATTTAGTTTACATAACCCAATAACCCCACCCGTTTTTGCCTGCTTGCCTGCTTGCCTGCCTGTCTGAATTGCACACAGCTGTGGCGTC
This sequence comes from Rhagoletis zephyria, assembly GCF_001687245.7. Classification (NCBI taxonomy): domain Eukaryota; kingdom Metazoa; phylum Arthropoda; class Insecta; order Diptera; family Tephritidae; genus Rhagoletis; species Rhagoletis zephyria. The sequence continues at coordinate 990,912 of NW_016157097.1, forward strand.
AACAGATTAAATAGTTTTCTGCATAAAGTAATAACCACTCGAGTTTGAACCAAGACTTCAGAGATTGACATCATCAGCTATGCTTATTGCATCATACGAATAAGTCGATTTTCGAGGCAATCAGTTGAATCAAAAGTTGGTTGCGCCTAATTTCATTGTTGCCCTTAAAATCGCCGCATGTGAACACCGTATTAGATAGAAGCCACGAAAAGTGCATAGCTGACGTAGCAATAAGCAGCGATATTTCGAATAAGTAAAAGTGCCGAATACGAGTAACATTTCATTTCAATCACTTTATTTTAAATAGCTTTGAAAAACTTCCTCAATTATTACTCAATTGCATTTGTATTTACTTTAATTATTTAGTTATTAATTCATTTACTCATCCATTAGATATATATAATAGGAAATTCAGGCTTTGAAATCGAAATGTGTCAGTTAAATATTTACTATGTACATGCAAATATACAAATGCAGAAATAAACATTTGATTAGTTCCCTGTGGCGTTGAGTTAATTACAAAAATTTAATTAGGCTTTATTACTTTCCATGTGACCATAAATAATTTATTACCGATAAATTTTTTATTTATTTCATGCATATGAAAATAATTTTCATTACAACGCAAACTTTGTCGACAACATTAAAGTGCGGGGATTGGGGGAGTTGGAAAGGAGAGGGGGATTTTTTTTTAAGATGGCGCAGGCACTAAAATATTCAATAACTACATTTATAAATACAATTTTTCACTCAAATATATTTATTAAAGCTTGACGGGCACGAAAGTTTTATGGTGAAAATTTACTTTGTTGACGTAACTAAATTCTTCATAAAGCAAAAGGGGAAGACAAAAGCATAATACCACATACAGTGACTCAAACAAATGGCCACGTGTACATTTTTTTAATATTTGTAATGATTTTAGAGTTAATTTTTTTTTTGTAATTTTTTTATAAAAATACAGTTTTAACCAAAACCATATAAATCATAGTTTCAAACTTTATACAAAATTTAGGAAAATTCTAAAAATTTTCATCAAAATTTCAACATTTTTGGCTAAGCAGTTTTACGCCCATAGAAGCCATAGTGTAATCAAGTTTGAAACGGCTAAAAAATCTCGTTGATTTTTGAGTATTTTTTTTTGTGACGGATTTTTGCTCTTCTTTTTTTATATAAGCAAGAATTTATTGTGAAATAAAATGTGGAAGATCTTTAGCAAAAAAAAAAACTTCAAGAATAACGGCCAGTTTTTTTAAATTGCATTTGTTATATAGAAAAAAAAACCGCAAAAGCAGTCTGCATACCAAAAATGTTCTAAAGATTCACAAGAAAAGTTGAAATTTTAATCAAAATTTGTTGAATTTCCTGGTTTTGGTTAAAACTTGAACGGTATTTTTATAGAAAAATAATAAAAAAATTAGTTCGAAAATCATTACAAATATAAAAAAAAAATCTACACAGCCATGTTCCAGATCCTTTCCGGTACCTAGGGGAATAGCTGTGCAACAACGTAGATAACTGAGATACATCAGCCGTCCAGCTGCACCACTCAAAGCGCCCTTATCATTCGAGATAATGGGTCACCAGACCAATGTCGAGTTGGAAAATTACCCAGTTCATAAGAACTTCTCCAACATAAAATTTTTTGGTGTTTTGCAATGTGTGTAAGTTAAACAATTTAAGCACCAAATGTAAAACTGAAAGTTCAGTTACGACTTGACTGGACAACTAGAAGTTTGTAAAAAGTCAATGGCCGGAGATTGTTGCTTTACTTGCCCAAACCAAAAACAGATTACAAACAAGTAAAGAAAAAAAAAAAAATTACAAAAAAAAAAAAGAATACCGGCCGCTGAAAATTCAAATTCCAATTCACGTAAGCACTTTAAGTGTCGAGTAGCGTTGACAAATGACGCAAACTAAAGCGAAAACTAAGAGCATATAAAAGAAAGATCAAGAAAAGATAACAAAGTAAAAAAAAGTAAAAACCAGAAACCAAAAGTGCTCAGCTACAAAGTTTAAATAAACAAACAGAGAAAACAAGAAGCAAAGGCGCAAAAGGACAAAAAGTTTTCAAAATTTAAACGAAGAAATAAAATGAATAAATATTAAAGCAGCAAAGCAAATAAAAAATAAAAAGATACGACATTAAAAGATTTAAATTCAGCAAAGTGAATGTATCCGCTATTACCTGCGCACTAACAAATTGATGTATGGTATGTATACGTATAAACCGATACACTTACAAATATATTACAATCACTCGCCTAATTTGATACAAGGTAATCAAAACAGCAACAAAAAGAAAAAACACCTTAATAGACACAACTACATAAAAATCAAAGAAATAATAATTCTACTTCATATAGCAAAAAATCCGGTCCTATGCAGTGTTGCCAGAAAAGCATTTCATTTGGAGCTAAAACGGTCGAAAAAAGGAGCTAAAGAATACGAATAGTACTTGAAATGAAATGAGCTAATTTATTTTGAGTTAAGCATTTATTGACGTAATGTTGTTCTTACATTTCCCGCAATTTTAATAAAAAACAACGAATAAATTTAAGTGCTGAAAAAAACTTTTAAAACCCGTAGGTAGGGCTAAAGCCCAATTTTCGGAGCTAAATAGAAGAATAAGAAGCTAAATCTAGCTCCGAAAGCACTAAAATGGCAACACTGTTCCTATGCCGAGAACAACAGCAGCAAAAGAAAACAACAACAAAATCGAAGATAAAAAATTATTAAGCTATACAAAGAGCAGTAGGAAAAAAAATTATTTCGATATGTAAAAGTGAGCCAATAACAATTATGGACATTTCTGGGCGCGGCGCTGCCTTTGGCTTGGCCACATACTAGTACATATGTATTTAGATATGTGCATAGCATCCGAGCAAGCTGTATGCCAGCTAAGGTGGCTGCAGGCTTGAAATTTCTGCACGCGCCACCCTGCCAAGCTGCTGCAGTTGCTGGATCTATGTGTGCCCACCAGCGCCCGTTGTGCTAACGCCAGCATTTTACGCGCTGCATAACCACTGCAATAACATTATACTTAGAAGAGGAAAAAAAATGTCCCAACAAAATTAAGCGACAGAATAGCAGCACACTGCTAAAAATGATAATTCAGAAAACCCAAATTTATTTTCATCAAATTTGGTGGTGTCCGTTTACCAAAACGAATCGGACACAGCTTCCAATTAGCAATACGTGCAATGTCGTTTTTTTTTGTGTGGGTTTTTTTTTAGCTCTTTGTGTAGAAGGACTGTCAGTTTCGTTTATGCGCATGCGCATGAGCACGCCTTGCCTACACACATCCATAGAGACGAAGTGCGTTAGGCGTGTGTGACAACAAGTACCGTTCATGACGTTCACTTGCCAGCAACCAACCAGCCAGGATTGCCACTGACTAAAAATAAATATTTACCACCCAGCTGAAAAAAAATTTACCAAATCTGAAAAATATCTACCAATAACTTTTTTTTTAGATATTTTAATAGGAAATATAGTTTTGTTCTATTACCATAGAAATTATTTTATTAAGGAACTTTTTACTTAACTATTGATATGGTATTTGAGATCATATTAATGACATCTTCTCGGTTTCCTTCAACCAAGAGCGAAAATGATGAAACATAGGCAACAACGAAACTTCTTCATTTGAAAAAAAAAAA
>NW_016157097.1:996429-1010056 GCF_001687245.7 Rhagoletis zephyria
TTTTTTTTTTTTTGTTTTTATTTGTATGAGAATATTGCTTGCGATTTAACCAAACCCATAAAAATCAAGTATTCAAGCTATATACAACATTTAGAAAAATTACAAAAATTTTCGTCTAAATTTCAAGTTTTTAATCTGAATTTTTCGGTATGCAGTTTTATAGTCGGCGGAAGTTTAGTATAACAAACAACTACGAGAAATAAAGCGGGAACGAAAAATTTTATTTGTTTTTCAAACAAAATACTTTAACAAAAATCTACCAAAATAAACAAAAATTTACCTTTTTACCAAACCAAAGTGGCAACCCTGCAACCAGCCAACCTCCACTGTCAGCCAACACCTAAAAAGGCCAATTGTCTGGCCGAAGAATGGCTGCCGGATTACAGGTATTTGCACGCATTTCCAAGTACTTTTGTGCTTTCTTCGTTTGACTTAATTTTTTTTTTCCCCCCCGTTTCTTTTTGTGTTTGCCTTTATGTAGATACATGTAGAAGCATTAATTAATGTTCTACTTGGTATGGATATCGTTGGCCATTGGTTGCATTCATGCGTTTATAGATTCTTAAGGTAAAAGTCCTCCAGACCACTTGTTACGCGTATGTCAAACATTTGTAAATACCGATGTACATACATGTGTTTGTAGTCGTATCTACGCAGACATTGTTGGTACTTAAGTATGTACGCTTACAAGTTTATAGAGTAGAGCGCAGTAGCAACTTAATTTATTGCGTGAAGTAGGCCATTAATGGGCGGCAATCGCTTTTGGTTACAATATTTGTCCAACTATCTGACAGTTATGAATGAATGGAGGGAGTGATTTTGGTCATTTCATTTCGTTTTAACTCATTAATAATTCTGTAATAAATGAATGGATTTTATTGGGTAGAGATAAAGGTACATAGAAGTGTACGTACAGAGAGGAAAAGGTGAAGGTATGATGAGTTAATAAATAATAATTGCGCAAACAGATTTAATGAACTTTGTTTGATGATAAGGAAGTCTGTGGAAACCACAGGAATTGAAGTTCGATAGCATTTGAGTAATTACTAATTTGCTCAAAAACAAAATATTTGGTTTTTTGAAGACAATCGGTACATTTTTGATTATGTTTTCACAGAAAACAATCTATAGCCTGGTAAATTTCAATGAAGGGTACAATTTTTTTTGTTGATATCTACTAAATTAGGTTTTGGTATACAGGATTTGTCTGAGGAGACTTTTGGTGTTCTAGAGTTAATTTTAACCCCCCAAAATAAGTCGTTTATAAAAACTTGTCAAAAAATTAAAAACCGGTCAGTATCCTTTGCCAGATTTTGTATTTAAGAGTGTATACCTGTTTGGACGCTAAATACCCATATATGTACCTAAATGGAATAGTACATAAATATTTAGATATGCCTAAATACTAACTTGGGTATTTTTGTTTGCATAATCGGAATTTGGAATTGACCCTCAGAATCTGGGCGTCAGAGCTAAAAACCTATTTTTGATAGGTTGAAGCATATACTTCATAAATTTATTTCTGTTTCCCCGATGAAAAAGCCTAAGTAATATGTCATTCAAGAGAAGAAATTTTGCTGTTTACAACAATGTATAAGTTGAATCGGTTAATTTCCAAAGCATTCTTCCGATATGGCTAATTTGATGCAGTTCAACAGGGCTCCTTTAAACGAACCGAACTGAATCAAAATTGTGATATCAAAAAAATTCTCACTTATTCCCAGTTAAATTTGAATTGAAGATCTTTCGTAAAAAATGGGTAAAACAAAGTAGAAATAAGTTAATAGTAAAGAAAAATATTTTTAAAACAAGCTTTCTATATATGAGCGAAATCGGAGCATTAATGCTGGCTTACCAAATATCTCAACTCCTGTGGAGTTATTCCTTTTCATGTAATTAATGTTCGGTCTATAAGTATGGGTTTTTCAAATATCTCGACTCCTGCGCCACCTATATTAATACAATTTTCGTATTGCATTGCCATCGGGTTCTAAACCACCTGTGAATCTTCAAGTCAAGTTCAGTGTAGGTCATTGCGAAAATGGTCAAAAATTGATTGCAATATTTGCGCCTAATAAATATACTTTCATACATACATACAGAGCAGTTCAAATAAAAGCTTGCAAACAAGCTACAAGCCATGGCTTTTTGGGAAACTAAAAAATTTAAGCTACTCCAAAGTAGAAAAAGGAAAGAAAGAAGAAAAGTTGGATGTGAGGAGGCGACCGCACCTGCCAAATTAGAGTCCCCAGCAAATGTGTATATGCAGTGGTAGGCTCCTCCAAGGGTGGAGTGCTTTCAGCAAACCTAAGGCTCGCAGGTAATCACTGTGGTGGCTTCTGTCATTGATATGACTATACTTGAATCGGGACAATTTGCTTCGGCTATTAGCGAAATTGTTCACGGGATCTGAATGCGGAGAATATTCGTCTGATACTCTTTACAAATAAGACAAACTTGCCCAATTTTCCCCTACCTAATTTCAATGGAACAGAACTGGATTTCCCAGACACGGTGAATCATAACAAAATTTTTCTGGATCTCCAACTTAAATGGATGCTGAACGTTGAGTACCGAGGCTCTTTATGCAGCCAAAATAATTGTAGGCAGCGGATAGTGATTGATGTTAAAGATGGTACACCGGATATGCGCTGCCAAAGTCCACTTCCTACTTTCCTAAGGAGAGCTGGTCTGGTGACCAGTCTTAATCAAAAATGACGTCGTTAAAAAATCTAACGTAGTTCTGAAGTCAGCTGATGTTGTCGCAAGAGTGAATTAAGAACCTACTCAAGGGAGGTTCTGCTCGATTTATTACCGATATATAGATTAGGGGACAGTGGCGTACTTAATATTTAGACTGCCAACTGATATAAAAGCTTTGGCTATTGACGTCATCAAATCAAAAACCTGGACCCATCACAAACTTTACTCTAGCACAAAACGTATATGGATATGGACGCCTTGAGAAATCAAAACTAAGTTTATTGAAATTTACCACTCGAAAGCTAGAGAGCTAGCTAAAGAGGTGCAGTTGTACAAGATCGTATAGGATTAAATACCAGACAAATCTAGAATACAATAGGATTCATTTGAAATCAGGGCCCTATTATAAATGAGCAAGGAAAATACCTATAAACTTACAGTTGTGTCTCCAGGACTCTGAGCCGTATGTATGCGTGTGAAAAAAACTCGGCAAACCTTCGTCAGCTTCTAGCGCAGCTACAAAGCCATGGGCTCACAGAAAGCTGTTGGACACTTTCGAGTGTCCGGCTCTCGCCGAAGATTTCAGTGCGGACCTGCCTCTTTCTGTATGATACACAAAAACGCATCAAAACTCTCATGTTTCTGTAGGTTTGCACGACTTTGTGGTTTTAAAATGGCTAAACTTTGCTATTTGCTTGTCGCCAAGGTGAGAAATCACTGTTACCAACCCGCCAACAAAGCGTCTCCGAAAGACTAGAGACAGAGAAGACCCGTTGATTAATGGAAAATCTTTGGAAAATCATACCGCTCAAAATAGTTGTTTCAAAGCTTTCATTTTTAATTTTTTTTTCATAAATATGTGTACACTTAACAATAAACCATTCTTAATCTGTTTCATATCGAAAATTCATTTGACCTAAGAATATCAACACATAAGCACGCCTATGCATGTTTATTTCCGAATTTACTTGAATACCGCTATCAAGGCGACAAAGATGAATGTGTGTAATTTAATGCTTTAACTTGCTTGCTGCTGCACTTTAAAGTGCAAATGCAAAATATGCCCGCCTGTCAGGTTGCCGACCAAACAGCCAGTCAGTCAGTCAACCAACTCAGCGAGCATACATACATACATACATACATATGTACTATGTAAGAGGCGGTGGGGATTGTTGGGAGGTATGATCTGTAGCTGAATGTTGACTTCATGCAACCAAACTTGTAGGCATTTTAAGCCGCAAAGTGGCAACATAGCGCAATATCAGACAACACTCTGCTTTAGTTTGTATGTAAATAAATAAGCTTTTAACACGTTTGTTTAACACAGTAAACGAAAGCGTCTAAACTTAGTTAAAGTTTGAAAATTTAGTTGTAATTTACATACTTTTCTTGGCTGTGCGGCTAAAATTATACAGTTCGAGAGCGAAACACACTGGGGTCATCTTTGATAAAGAGTATAGAGCAGAGTCAGGCAATGGGGGGCATCCCTAACGGACGGAGCGCAATGGACCCAGGACGTTGCCAGAACCCTATTCATTGCATTTGATTTTACGAACTGTTTGCTCTCCAAAAGCTCTAAACTCTGCCGTAAGTAATTGGGAAATTGTAGTAAATTAGCGCAGTTCAGTCAACTTGATGACACCTGGTATGGTATGCCAGGACATAGAAGCATACTACATGGCAATGGGTTCGTAGGCGAGCTTGCAACAACGGGCGCTTCTTTTTTTTTGCACTTCAGTCGTCTGGGAAAATTCTTCTGTTCGGAAGTCAGTGTAGGACACCTGCATGACGATGAAATTTACTTGGCCAAAATGTGACTTGAAAATATCACTGAAGATCCTTGTGTGGAGTAGAGAAGAAATTACCTAGCACGTGGGTCACATGATTTTAAGGAGGCACGCGGTAAGGCTCGATTGTGCATTATAATGATTTCTATAGGAATTGAAAAAACGGTGAAGAGCCTAAATCCGTAAATCATTTACTCTGCAAATGTTCCGCACTTTGTAGGACCAGACTGAAATCGATGGTTGCTGAAGCCTTTGGGCGAGCAGCGCGATGTAGTGGCTATATATATGCAGACACTGCGATTGTTAATATTGGTTTATATAGGAGGGGAAGGAGGTATCTATGTATGTATGAATCCTGTGGGGGCATCACAACGTGCCCAATTGCGTGCTAAGTGTGCTATGATGATCACCAACAGCCACTTCAACCTAACCTAATCCAAAGCCCAGTGAAACAAAAGACTTATTTATGACTTCTTCGAAATATGTATATTGGGCGATACCTTGGAAAACCTTAAACCCTTTCTGCAAAAAATGTTGGTAGTTCCTCGAAAATTTCACAACACTTTCCAGTTAAAAGAAATTTTCAAAGAATGCCTTCCACGTTTCCACAACATTTGCTTGATGGGTTAACATCGATAGGCTTCTGTACTCGTTTTCGTTTGTCTATCTGCACTGCAAGTGGAAGCGAACTGAACTGCTTAACTAAGCCATCGCAAAAGAGTGGCATTAGTTGTGAGCGCTTGCTGTTGGCGTTCACTCTGCCTGCTGCCTTGCTGCCTTGCTGCCTTGCCTGCTGTTTGTTGGCGGCTGGTTGGTTGATTCGATTGAAACCGACCGAAAAGTGAATGTCCACTGAAAGTCCTTGAAACTTAAAACCAATTTTACAGGTTTAACACAAAGTTTGCATTACGTTGGTTGTTGTGCCGTTCGTTGCTGGGTTTTGTGGCAAATGCGCACACAATGTTACCAACAAACATATGCAGGTTGTGTTGATTAAACCAACACGCATCGGCGGTGCGGTGAGATCCAGCTGAAAAGCCATTCAAAATTTTTCGGTGCGGCGGCATTCCAAGTTAGCGACGACCTGTTGTTGCTACTGTTGCTATAGATATTATTGTATGTATGTGCTGTTGTTATTGTTGTTAATTGTGGTGTTTGGTGCCACAACGGTGCATTCTATTGCCTAAGCTGTTCTTGTTTCAAGTCAGGTTATCAGCGCGGAGCGCATTTGTATTAACAACAACAGAAAAATGCGTCGACTAGCACCACTACAAAAAAAAGCAACAACAATAATTGACAAAGTAAAATTCGTCGTATAAATTACATTGCGGTCAATAATTACGCGTGTTTGTCGCTTATTAAGACATTTTTTTTCGTGCTCAGTTTTTTTTTGTATGTAAAGGCAAAAAACGCTTGCAACGAAGAAAAATGAATAGAATAAAAATTTGTTTTATGCATCATGCGTGCGTTTGTCCACTTTATTCACAAAGGTGTTGAATGTAAGTAAGTATCGAATTTCGGCTTACAATGATGTTGTGTCAAGTGCTAAATTGCCCATAAATGTTGCGCTATGGTAGGTACTTAAAACTACCGCTTATAAGGAAAATTTTAAACACTTTTACCAGCAGAGCTTTCACAATGAAAGCTTATGGGAAAAAGCACATACACGCAAAGCTTTCACTTCCAAAAGCTTTTATTGAAAAATGCCTTTTTAAAATTTTACATAAAAACAGTTCAAATTATTCAAATTACCTTTCCATAGCTTTTGTTCTCAATCTTTGTTCGAGTTGAATTTCTGATTCTTTTTAGTTAAATAGGTGAGAGGTCTAACGTATTCCAAAAAAATTATAGTTAAAAAACTAAAACCTCTATTAAAATTTCCATTCGTACTGTCATCAGGTATGTAACTTGAGAACAGAAATCGCTGCATCTTTTAGGGGCATCAATATTACATAGTTACATACCGAGCTAATAAAACGGTTGTAATAAAAATACTTGATAAATCTTCGGTACCAGGACACTGTACCTATGAACGATACATAGAATTAACTTCGCAATTTTGGGTATCTTTCTGTAATTTAAAGAATATAGACCATACCTTTCCGCCATATAGCCTAAATACTTAAACTCCGACCTACAGAAATCACACTAGTCACTAATCAATCCTTCTCCGTTCAAAGTATTTCCCATAAACAGAAGAAAAATCGGGTTCGGATTTGGTTTTTATGTAGGTTTTTAAATCATATATACGACGAAAGAGAAATGGAAAGAAACAGAAACAGAAAAAGATTGTTATTCATCAAAACGTATTCAGGAATTTAGGTGCAGGCTCAATTCCCTCGCAAAGAAAGGATTTAAAAAAGGTACTGTCAAAAACTTCAGGGATAACGACCAGGATATATCGCACTTGGACTATCGCAACAATATCTATCTATGTATATCACAAAAAAATTTAACCAACTTACGTCATTCTAATAAAATTCACATTTAGGTAAACAAAGCGTGGGTAATTCTGTTTTTCGACGTTGTTTGAATATAGTTTTATCATCTTTTATTGGTTTGTTATATGTACATATATTTTTTTTTTTGCACAATGACTTGTGAAATTTAAGCAAACGAGAAAATACTGAAAATCGCAGGCCGCAAAAAAAAACTATATGGAATGTACATATGTACAGTTTATCAAAGCAAACAAAAGCATGTGTAGTAAACCGCAAACAATAAATAAAAACAAATATGAAAAATAAATAAAAATTGGAGTACAAATCTGCGTTTGATAAACAATACAAAACTGATACATAGTGGACATATACATAGAGTACATATACCTATGTATGCAGGCACCAACAATTGAATAGCCATAAAATATGAATAATAACAAAATTAAAGCTTGAAGGCAATTGGAATTCTTGGAAGCAACAAAATGCTTTTATATTTCATGTTAAGTATGTATTGGCTAAAATTCATGTATTACTATCCATATAAATATATATATTTTTTTTTACGTAATTTAATTTTACTGCTTGCGCAAATTGTCGGTCGGTTGCATTGCCCTAAAACACCAGAAGAAAAACAAAAAAAAAAATAAAATATGAACTAAAACAACAAGCCGTTGCAGTTGTAATTACATTTTAAACGTTTTTTAATNTATAAAAAAAAAACTACAAATGAATGGTGTAACTTTTTTTAGGTACAATCTGTCTCATTTAGGTACATTTATTTTGTGATATTAGGTACAATCTGAAATTTGCATTTTTCATCCCTGGCTTGAAGGCAATTGGAATTCTTGGAAGCAACAAATGCTTTTATATTTCATGTTAAGTATGTATTGGCTAAAATTAATGCATTACTATCCATATAAAAATATGTTTTTTTTACGTAATTTAATTTTACTGCTTGCGCAAATTGTCGGTCGGTTGCATTGCCCTGAAACACCAGAAGAAAAACAAAAAAAAAATATAAACTAAAACAACAAGCCGTTGCAGTTGTAATTACATTTTAAACGTTTTTTAACACACAAACATACAGGCATGAGCAAAGAGGTATTTAATATCTGCACATTCGCTTAAGATTCCAACAAATTCGCTTGAGTTAGATAGATAGCAGTTATGCCAATTGTTCAAGTAAGGTCACTTTTTACGTGCATTCGCTGACTTGGTACACATACACATATGTAAATATGTATATGAATATATGTATACATATTAATTTGCAAACAAACCTTCATCTACAGTGGTGGAATAGTAATAGAAATGCAAAATTTTACAGTTTCCCAAAATATTTTGGAGCAGCTTTTTGCCTTCAAGTGAGAGCTCGAAACATTGCGAGTATAAATTATAAGTCACTCACAGATGAATAATAAATAATTCAGTCACAGTTAACCTTCAGTTTACAGGCCANTCAAGTAAGGTCACTTTTTACGTGCATTCGCTGACTTGGTACACATACACATATGTAAATATGTATATGAATATATGTATACATATTAATTTGCAAACAAACCTTCATATACAGTGGTGGAATTGTAATAGAAATGCAAAATTTTGAAGTTTCCANTAGCAGTTATGCCAATTGTTCAAGTAAGGTCACTTTTTACGTGCATTCGCTGACTTGGTACACATACACATATGTAAATATGTATATGAATATATGTATACATATTAATTTGCAAACAAACCTTCATCTACAGTGGTGGAATAGTAATAGAAATGCAAAATTTTACAGTTTCCCAAAATATTTTGGAGCAGCTTTTTGCCTTCAAGTGAGAGCTCGAAACATTGCGAGTATAAATTATAAGTCACTCACAGATGAATAATAATTCAGTCACAGTTAACCTTCAGTTTACAGGCCAATTCTGGCAAGAATTATCAGTTCGAACAACTATCTTGAAAGCACTTTTCCGTCTTCCGCTAAAGTAATTGAAAGATCGGCGAGAGAGTGGGTCCTAGCCTTATTCTGTTAGCCTTTTAGTAATAAGTTTTCTAAAGATTGAGATAAATAAAAAATACATTTTTCTTTTTAGAAATTATGTAAATGAAAATTAAAAATATTTTTTTTTTCTTGTTTTATAAAATCTCAAATAAAAAACAAATAAGTTCCTAAGGCTGAAATGATATTAAAATAAATTTTTTTTTTTCAACAATCAAATCCAAAAATTAAAAATTAAAATATGAAACAAGTTTCTAGAAATTAAATGAAATTACAAAATATTTTTTCTTTTTTAAAACAATAAAATCTAAAAACTAAAAGAAAATAAAATTAAAAAAAGACAAAATTAAACTCAAATAAAAAATAAATACATAAAATAAATTTCTTAAAATTAAATGATATTAAAAAATATATATATTTTGCGTTTTACAGCAATAAAATCTTAAAACTAAAAGAAAATTCAAATTAAAATTCGAAGTGCTTTGCTCACTGGGCCATTGCGACTGTTTGTAAAATGCGAGCAAAACGATATGCACCTCCATTCGGAATATGCTGAAGGGCTTTTCGTCAAAAGAGTTTTTTCTNATTTTTCTTTTTAGAAATTATGTAAATGAAAATTAAAAATATTTTTTTTTCTTGNGGAATATGCTGAAGGGCTTTTCGTCAAAAGAGTTTTTTCTTTCTTTAAGAAACTATTTTTACTCATAAAAAACTCCATTTTTGGAGGTATTTTCAAATCGGTCCAGCTCACTTAAATGTTTATATTTTTGCGAAATATTTTGGTAGGCGTCTTAAAATATAATAGATTTTGTAATCCTGGCGGAAAAACCGCAACTTTTTTTGGTGATGCAGTCTAATATATATAGAAAAAAGGNTTTTTTTTTTTAAATTTTTTAAAAATATTTTTATGCAAATTTTTTAAGCTTGGACCGTTTTGTCATGNCGGTCCAGCTCACTTAAATCTTAATATTTTTGCGAAATATTTTGGTGGACATCTTAAAATATAATAGATTTTGTAATCCTGGCGAAAAAACCGCAACTTTTTTTGGTGATGCAGTCTAATATATATAGAAAAAANCCTGGCGGAAAAACCGCAACTTTTTTTGGTGATGCAGTCTAATATATATAGAAAAAAGGTTTTTTCTTAACAGCGGTCGTCCTTCGGCAGGCAACGGCAAACCTCCGAGTGTATTTCTGCCATGAAAAGTAGCTTCTCATAAAAATACAATCGCCGTTCGAGGTCGGCGTACAACATCAAGGCGCACGCCACAAATCGGAGGAGAAGCTCGGCCAAACACTAACATATGTGTAAGCGCCAATTTATTATTATTATTATTATTATTATTATTATTATTATTATTATTATTATTATTATTATTATTATGATTATTATTATTATGATTATTATTATAGGGATTTCCAGATGTTTTCCGACTGTAAGTGGGAGCCAAGAAATAGTTAAAAAGTATAGGAAAAAGTAAACAGGCANATTATTATTATTATTATTATTATTATTATTATTATTATTATTATTATTATTATTATTATTATTATTATTATAGGGATTTCCAGATGTTTTCCGACTGTAAGTGGGAGCCAAGAAATAGTTAAAAAGTATAGGAAAAAGTAAACAGGCCCGGGGAGGCATTACTCCTCTGCAAACTTTCTAGACTCTTTGATGCATCTGACTAGTCTGTGAAGGTAGGAAGGTAGAGAATTTGTAATTTGTCTATTCACAATCTATCTGACAAAAAGATGCGCCCTTTCAGTATAGCGAAAGCCGGGCAACTTCTGAGAACATTTTCTATACTAATCTCGTCTTCCAAGCTAGATCTTCATAGCAGAACGTCGATGATATGTACCTATGGCGAACGTAGATATTTTATTCCCTTGGATTGTGTGTCATAAACACTCGTTACTTCCTCCTCTGTGACAGGAATTATTTCGTCCGTGCCCTTTATAACCTTTTCAGGGAACACCTTGTGGTTTCGCAGGCGTTAATATTGCATTAGTTCCTGCTATATGTACATACTTTGCCCTATAACTGGTTTCGGTCAATTTTAAGCTCGGCTTCGAAAATCAAGTATAATATTCTGACAACCTCCTAAGTCTCGAAAACTCAGATTGTCGTGTCACAGTCTAAGCGAAGCTAGTCAGTAACTATCTATACCCAAAACTCCATAGCTGGTTCAAGACTTTAGGTCATACTAAAGGTTTTCCAATACTAGCAGAAGACTTTCACTTGACGACCTCACTTCGGTAAGGTTTACGCCTCTAAGCGCCGGAAGTTTGAGATCTTCCAATTTACTTGAACAAATTTAAGTTTGTATTGCTGGGGTTGACAGGAACAGACTGCGCACTGCACTAATTAGCGTTCGTGTTCAGGATGCCTTGTGTGTTTCAATAATTCTACCTCGAGAGATTTTGATNCGGAAGTTTGAGATCTTCCAATTTACTTGAACAAATTTAAGTTTGTATTGCTGGGGTTGACAGGAACAGACTGCGCACTGCACTAATTAGCGTTCGTGATCAGGATGCCTTGTGTGTTTCAATAATACTACCTCGAGAGATTTTCCTACGCCCATGAAGTGTGATTGTAGATTGCTTACTCAAAAAAGATTTATCAGGATCTGGATAAGAAAAAATCTTTTCGATTCTGTTTGATTTTTTGGCAGATTTTGAAGAATAACAGAATTATCTCGAAGTATTTAATAGCATTCAGAAAATGACTCCTGATTAGACAATATTTATACAGTTCTCTACCTGTACAGCACCGAAGCTTTAAACTTAGGAGAGACAAAGGTTTGAGCGCGACTCCTACAGCGAAAGCTGAAAGGGAGGACCATAGTACTAGATATTAATAGAGACTATGGCATTGGTTAACGGTACTTTGTACTTGTATCCATCTTATTTTCCACCACTGTACATGCAAACTACCACGTCACATGCCGATCATAGAGATAAGTGTTTAATTTGATTGGGTTGGTCAATCGAGCTAAGAGGAGTCATAGCTATACGTAACTAANTCACATGCCGATCATAGAGATAAGTGTTTAATTTGATTGGGTTGGTCAATAGAGCTAAGAGGAGTCATAGCTATACGTAACTAAAGCTGGAGCTGGAGCTGGAGCTGGAGCTGGAGCAAAAGCGTCGACGTTGACATTTGTTATGACGTTTTGACTGCAATGCCATTCGCTTGGCATGACAGCAAGTTTGATTGGCAATTGTAGCTGGTACAGCAGATTGCCAAACATAAATCTCTAAATACATTTTCTTATTGTATGTATGTATGTGGATATAACTGCGCACAATTTTAAGTTCGAGTGCAAATCGAAACAAATGCAAAATTGATGTTTAACATAAAGAGGTGTCAGCCAGTGCAGTGCAATGTTGTGCAGCCTAGTCGCTCAGCTATGCTACAAGTGCCAAGCCTTACGACAGTTACCGTGTGAGCAGCACCGAACCGCCCGCGCGCTGGCTAGCAGCGCTCCTCCCCTCTGCTCATTTATGTGATCATGCAGAAATATGAGACTATGCTAAAAAATATGCAAAAAAAATAAATATTAAAATGAAAAGCAGCAAATGGCCACAATGCTTTACAATATACATAAATAAAAAATTAAATGTTGTTACTTTTTGTTGAAAAACACAAGTAAATTCATAAAAAATTATGCACGTCATGTAGCCGTAAAATTAAAAAGTAACAATGCAAAAATAAATCAAAAAAAAAAAAAAAAAGAATTATAAATTTGTTACGTTTGTCTTTCATTTGATACTTTGTTAGTCTGCAGTTATTCTTGTGTATTGTTTTGTGATTAGTTGGCAAAATGAGGTTGAGAGACTGCCTTCAGCAAGGCCGTTCATTTAAGCGTCGTTGCCGCTCAACAATTGCTATTTTTTCCAAAACCATAATGCAATACATTTGTTTGTTTTTCTTTTTTTACAATTATTTTATAACAAAAACAAGGTATTTTGTTTGCTCTGTGGCCGAGTGATTGTGTACCTTGGCAAAGGTTTACGTAGCAAGTATTCAATTCATCAGCTTCTCAGACTGGGGGTTTTTAAATCTTGTCGTCTGTTTAATATGCTGCTCTAATTTGGCTTCATCCGAAAATTCACATATTTAAAAATTTCACACAAACATTTTTTAATATTAATTTTTTTTTTTTAATTCTTACCGTGGCTAGTTCAGATTTATTTTTATATAACTATATATATACATTTGGGTGGTTCTTAATTGTAGGAAGCAAATGTTTTCATCAGATTTCCCAAGCCCTACCCCTACTACGATGCTACTATAGTCGAAGTTATTACATATAAATTTTGGTCCCGATTTGAGTCGATTAAGGTGTGTCCCACAGGGGTCAGAGTTCAGATTCCTCAATGGAGACTAAAAAAATTAAAACAATTTTTTTTTTGTATAATACCCAAAATCTATACTACTATAGTCGAAGATATCACATATGGCCCCGATCGTAGTCGGTTATGGCGTGCCGCACGGGTCTCAAAATTAAGATTACTCTATGAAAACGTCCCAACCGACTCCAATCGGGACTAAAATTTATGTGGATATCTTCCACTTTAGTAGTATCGATTTTCAGTATTAAAAGAAAAAAAAACATGTTTAATTTGTTGAGTTTCCATAGAGGCATCTAGCCTGGACCCCTTTGCGACACGCCTTAACCGACTCCAATCGGGACCAAAATTTA
>NW_016157098.1:0-3880 GCF_001687245.7 Rhagoletis zephyria
GTCTACATTCGTAAGGTACGTTTTGGCTTTGACGTGCATATGACATTCCATTTTCTAAGAGTTTTTGGCGCCTCTCTCGTTGTCGTATGCGATTATATTTCCGTTGTTCTTGAATTATATCTTCTTTGCCTTCAGCCTGTGCTCTCCACGTCTGTCTAGCTTTCCGCATTCTTTCCTTGTTTTTTAATTTATAGTTTTGTAATTTTGTTTCATCATCCTTTAACCTTTCTCTCCACCGTTTACAGTTCGCCTTATTTTTCTCGCCGCCGTTTTTACTCATCTACATTAAAAAATTTTATATTTTGTATTTACATATACTAATAAAGATATTTTCGAACGCAAATTTATTTTGAATCTGTACATTTTACACTTACGATGTCGCACGCTACAAGCTTTAAATAAGTAAAAAGAGCAAAGCGCTGATTATTTTCCAGCAAAGTTTTGTTTATTTAATTTGCAATAAAAATATCTATTTGTTACTAATATTTGATGCAAATTGTACAAATACCTTCGTCTCACTGATAACAAATGTTCTTTTTCAATGTCGCGCGCGACATCGAGTTATACGGTAAATCAAAGAAAAAATTTACCGTAATTGGCAATCGCATCATTCCTTTTACATTTTTCTTATATTCTTTACATATAAACCGAGATTTAAAAAAGCAAATGTCACGGCATAATATATCTCATCAAGATCATTAATCAAATAAAAACATGCAACAGAAAGGTTTAAAACGGAACTTTTGCACTGCTTCGACTTTGCATTCGAATATTTCAAAATGTGGTATGTACAAATGTAAAATTTGTTTACATTAGTTACAATATGTTAAAACAACATAATTTTATAGACTTTGAATTTTTTGGCTTCGGTTAACATTTCTGTGGAAACGCCGATATACTTTCACGAATTTCAAGTTTTATTAAGAAATTTGTGTAAAGTTTTAGTATGCATTTTTGTAGCCTATTCAATTTTAGTATGATAATGTGCAAGTTTGAATTAAAAGTCAACTGTAGTAGGCTACACGTAAATTTGAATAGTTACAAAACTGCATTCCCAAAAAGTTTCTAAAAAATCTGCATTTTCGTGAACTTTGCGTAAAGTATTAAAGCATTATTCATAAAAAATAAAAAAGGTTTATAAACTGAAAAATTTATGAAAATGTCATTTTATTAAGCTCTTTAAACCTACTTTATTTTTTATGAATAAGGCCACTAAACCTTCACTTATTTGGTTTATGTTATGCAACAGAGTACACGCAATTGCGTTTATTTTAAGTGATAGACAAAATTGAATGATAGTAATCCATATAAGCAAAGAAAGCAATGGAAGAAAAAATTTAAAAAGTGTGCGTTTTAAAAAGAATTCGATACTACGAGTACTTTGCAAAGTATCGATTAAAATCACCAAATAAGGTATCGCTTATTAAAGTACTCATTTTTATAACCTCAGTATCGATACTTACTCAATATTGATAGTATCGTTCGAACCCTAAGCACATCACTAATCTGTAAGTTTTGTTGTTGAGCTTGTCATAATTAGTTTTGTGTATCTTTAATGTAAAAAGAAATATTTTATGAAATTTAAATTTACTATTTGACAAATCACCGGTAAAATAACGTGTGTAAAAAAGAATGGCGTATTTCATATCTTAATATGTAAAATTAATTAACTTTATAGTAGTGGGCTTCAATTTGTACGGTTGAAAACAACATGTTGCTTTTCTGTTTCCAATTAATTTCTCCAAAGGCGTAGAACACAGCGTTTTTTGTGATAATACATTTTTTCTGTTAAACATATCGATGGTCCGGTGCAATAACGACACAATTCAAAAGCAATAAAAAAAATACTGTCTACTGTTAAGTTTCTCATGTCTCTAATCCTCGTCGAATCCATGTCTGATCTTCAGTGTTTAGTTTAGCAATCCTTCTGGAACAAATGCAGTTGGGCTCCAAATCTCAAAAAAAAAAAAAATATTTTGGATTCGATAGAGATAATTGAGCTGAGTATAACGGTATACTTCTTTTTTTGGGCAAACAACAACAACAATAATTATCAAAGTTTAAAGTTCAAAATAAGCAATTTTTGAAATCAAGATTTCTTAAAAACGGATGGATGGATCTTGAAAAGTTTGATCTCATTTAATAGGAAATTTGATTCGCGTACTTGTACGTTTGTATACGTACTTTATATATGTGTTGTATAATTCTTACAAAAATTGAATTAATGTAAAATAATTATAAAAAAACGGAAAATTTTAGTAGACGGGCGGCAAATTCTAGAAAAAAGGGGGATGAGGGGGGGTAGGAATAGGTAAAAAATACCCCCTTTTTTCTAGCAACCCTATAGTTCTTATATAATTTATTGTTAAAGTTTTCATATAAACGATGAACAAGATAGCAGAATAACATACAACTTGGTGCTACCAGACTGGAATTTTGAATAATAAAAGGGGATTTTTAATTCGGAATTTTCACTTAGTAGAATTCTCCTTTCTGTTTTGCGAAGAAAAGGAGCTGAACACCGTTTGCAGAGAACACCTTTCTACGTAGGCGGCCTTCGGCCGCACTTCGGGATTATAACCCTCAAGCAGTAGAATTCTCCTTTCTGTTTTGCGAAGAAACGGAGCTGAACACCGTTTGCAGAGAACACCTTTCTGCGTAGGCGGCCTTCGACCGAACTTAAAGCAAACAAATCGGGCGGGACCAACACCGCCTACGTCATGGGCAATATTTTTGCACAGGGGTTCGTGACCGGAACCCCTCATTGATAATAATACACGCCCAGAATAAAAGTAGCGGTAAATTTTCATTTTCTTTTGTATTCCTTTTTAAACATTGCCTTCTTTTTATGTATTGTTTTGTACAATATGGCAACACATGTTATGTGTCAGTTTGCAACCATGTGTTATTGTAAATATGGGTGCAATTCAATGTATTTTACAAGTCGATAAAAGTTGAATTAAAGTGATTTATATACAAGATAAAATAAAATAAGAGTGTGTAAAGTATTAAGTACAGTGTTATGTGCATTTATCTATATGAAAGTATGTGACAAATGCAGTGTTTGTTAAGGAAACCAAGTGGAACGACTTAAAAAATTTTAACAATAAATAACTTATAAAAAATTATATTGTTTATATTTTTTAGTTATACATGTTTTAGAGGATACCTCCCTTAACATCCTGACCAAGTTTCATTTGTTAATTCGGTAATTCTCTAGGGTGGGGTAACCACCCCTAAAAAAGGTGTGGAAAAGTCGGGAGGGGTACCAAACGACGCGTTTCGGCCCCTCTAATAACAATCCGGAGCGGGGGAGATAATATTATTAACCATTTAAAAGTTATGAACAAAAAACTTGTTAAATTTCGTTGTATGAGCAATTACCACGTCAAAAATGCACTAAATCACCAGTTTCCACTTTTAAAACTCTACTAAAACGTTTCCGGTTATTATTTTATGCAAATCAAACCATTTATTCACTTTTATTTTATATATTTCGTTAATAAAACAGAGTAAACAAACTGCGCCTGCTAAAATTATTATAACCTCAAATCGCTGGTATTGCCACTTTGTTTCACATTTCATTTGCGCTATTATACTCAGTTTACACTTTCATCTAAATAAGACATTGTAACCAAAATATAATAGCAAATTTCGCTATACCATCGCGCGGTTTTTTATTAAAAATTTTCGTTATTTATCGAAGTATTGGTTTTTATGGAAAAAGCGACGCAGGCGAAAATTTTTAATAAAAAATCGCGCGATTATTTATATATATATTAAACGAAAGAAGATACCGAAAAGCATTGAACAGTGCACACATCTCATAAGGAAAAGTGAATTATTACGAAATACTAATACAGTGGCAGCACTATAGCTA
>NW_016157098.1:8030-14271 GCF_001687245.7 Rhagoletis zephyria
CAAAAATATAGAAAAAAGGTTTTTTCTTAACAGCGGTCGTCCCTCGGCAGGCAATGGCAAACCTCCGAGTGTATTTCTGCCATGAAAAACAGCTTCTCATAAAAATACAATCGCGTTCGGAGTCGGCGTAAAACTGTAGGTCCCTTCTCTTTGTGTGACAACATCAAGGCGCACGCCACAAATCGGAGGAGAAGCTCGGCCAAACACTAACATATGTGTAAACGCCAATCTATTATTATTATTATAATTAAAAAATATAAACAATATCATTGCTTATAAGTTATTTGTGGTTAAAATTTCTTAAGTCGAACATTACAAAGATCATATATTTATAAAAATATAAGTGTTAAGTGCTCTTTTTCATATGAAACTTTGCTAGTAAAACTGCAAAGAAATTACCAACGAATTAGTTAAATACTATTACTAATAAAGTGAAAAGAGTGATAAGTGATGTAAATATATACGATTCTTAACCCCCCCGCCAAGTTTCATGACGAAATTCGTGATGGTTTTGTGGAAATAGCCAGAAACCGATGTAATGGAAAGCAAACCCAAAATATGTCCAATAAAACCCGGCGCAATCAAGCATATTAATATTTTTTACGTTTATTATGTATTTTTAGTAAATAAACTAGGTTTTTAATATTATCGCGCACTTAAATATGTACGTACACACACATTCTGAATACAGAACTGTGCTTTACACTGACATTAGAAGAGTGTTGCCACATCTAACAAAATCAACATCAAATAACAAAAGATAATAGTTTTTAACTTATATTGTGGGATTTTTTATAAAAAATTTTCATTATTGAAGTATCGATTTATATCAAAAAAAGGGCTCAGGCGAAAATCTGTAATAAAAATCGCGCGATTTTTTATAAAAAATTTTCTTTATTTATCGACGTATTGATTTTTTTTTGAAAAAAGCACCGCAGGTGAATCCGCAATTAGGGATTATAACCCTCACAAAGTAGAACTCTCCTCCTGTTTTGCGAAGAAAAGGGCTGAACATCTTTTTCTGGGAACACCTTTTGCAGAGAACACCTTTCTAGGGATTATAACCCTCACAAAGTACAACTCTCTTTCTGTTTTGCAAAGAAAAGATCCTGAACACCTTTTGCAGGGAACAACTTTCTGCGTAGGCGGCCTTTGGCCGCGGTTTGGTATTATAACCCTCACTAAGTAGAATTCTCTTTATGTTTTGCGAAGAAAAGGGCTGAACACCTTTTGCAGAGAACACCTTTCTGCGTAGATTAAAAACCCTCGAGAAAAAATAAATAAACATCACTCCAACAGCGGTTAAGCCTTCCGCAATATTTTTATGCAGAGCTCTTTGTTTAACATATTTTAAAAACACATTATACTCATTTATTCCACACACAATTATACACAAACGACACTTGCGTCCACAGTATTTTTGCGTAGAATTCCTTTCTGCGTAGGCGGCCTTCGGATTATAACCCTTACCAAATAGAATTCTTTTGGTGTGTACCAACTGTAGCCTTGGGAAAGGATGAGGTAACTAGGTAATTCCCTTTCTGTGTGGTAAACCTGAGGCTACCGCCCCAGTGATGTCTATTATGGTTACTGGGTGTTTTATAAAAATGTCTTGTATATAAAAATGTGTATATAAAAATGTCTTGTGCAAATTAATATTTAACATTTTCATGCGAAAAAACGCGAATGAAAATTGTGATTTTTGGCAATTTTTCTAATGGGTCCCTAGGGAATCATATAGGACCTAGGTGGTCAGGGGTTGAATTTTTGTCAATCGCGGTTCATTCCCTCTCCAAAAAGGTGGGTTAGGGGTGTCACGCCCACTTACCTTTCGCCCACCGCCCCTTTAACGAACGGCTATAATGGAAAGCCAACCCAAAATATCAGTGTTAAGTGCTTTTTTTTATACGAAACTGTGCTAGTGAAACTGCAAAGAATTTACCAACAAATTAGGTTAATACTATTACTAATAAAGTGAGAAGAGTGATAAATAATGTAAATATATACGATTTTTAACATCCCCGCCAAGTTTCATGACGAAATTCGTGATAGTTTTGTGAAAACACCCAGAAACCGATGTAATGGAAAGGCAACCCAATAAATGGAGTAAATGAACACAGTTTAACACCTTTTTTTTGGTTTTGTACATCTGTTTATTTGTACATTTGTTTATTTAATTGCAATATTCCGGTCTTGAAAATTCCACACAAAAATCTTCTGAAGTTAATATAAATAAGATTTAGGAAAACGAGTGCTGCCACTTTATTAAAAATAGCTCAGTTTTAAAACTCATTTTATTTGGGTTCAGTTTTTCCATTTATAAAGTATTTGCGCGTTTAACTTCTTTTTGCGTAGGAGGCCTGCGCGATTAGGGATTATATGCCTCACTACGTAAAATTCTCTTTCTGTGTTGCCAAAGAAAAGGGGCTGAACACCTTTTGCAGAGAACACCTTTCAATTTCAAAGTTTAACCGTTTTTAATAGAATCGGGGGTCCCCATTTCAAAGTGCACCTAAACGGGTGCACTTTGAAATGGGACCCCCGATTCGGGCTTCAAAAGTGGTAAAATTGGAAAGCTGGAATCCTCCTTTTAGGTGCGGGAGCCTTCTACATTTTGAGATACTTAGTATTCAAGTTTTTTATTTGCTTAGTAAATAACACTATGTATTGCACAAATCAACACAAATATACGCTTTCCTTTTTGGTTGTTGTTTCCGACAGGGTGGGTGGATGTATTATGGAACGAATTTCCGTCATCCCTTGTCAAATTTGGTTTGGAGACAAACCGGTTTCGGCGTTGTGCCATCTTCAGTGTCATTTTTCGTTCTCCTTCGAACGAAACATTTTAGATCAGTTTAAATTGTTTAGCTATTGTACTGTTAGAAAATCACTTATATTTTATTTATTTAATATTGTGTTTCATAATTTCACAAATAGCGTAAATGGCGGTTTACGTATTGAAATACAACGAATGTGCTACCAGATTGAACAAAATGAAAAATAAAATAAATGAAAACGAAGTACGTCAATGTAAAGAAAGTTAACTTTGATTTTACTTCTTTTGTTCTATTACTGGCAACACAGAAAGGAGAAAAGGTGTTCAGCCCCTCTTCTTCGGCAACACAGAAAGGAGAATTCTACTTCGTGAGGGTTATAATCCCAAAGTGCGGACGAAGGCCGCCTACGCAAAAGGTGTTCAGCCCTTCTTCTTCGGCAGCACAAAGGAGAATTTTACTTCGTGAGGGTTATAATCCCAAAGTTCGGCCGAAGGCCACCTACGCAAAAGGTGTTCAGCCCCTCTTCTTCGGCAACACAGAAAGGAGAATTTTACTTCGTGGGGGTTATAATCCCAAAGTGCGGCCGAAGGCCGCTTACGCCGAAAGGTGATCAGTCGATCTTCTTCGGCAAAACTGAAAGGAGAATTCTACTTCGTGAGAGTTATAATCGCTAAGTGCGGCCGATACCGCCTACGCAGAACTGTGTTCTCTTCAAAAGGTGGTAGTCCCTCTTCTTCGGCAACACAGAAAGGAGAATTTTAAGTGTTCAGCCTCTCTTCGGCAACTCAGAAACAAGGAGACTACTTCGTGAGGGTTATAATACCTAAGTGCGGCCGAAGGCCGCCTACGCAAAAAGGTTTTCTCTGCAAAAGGTGTTTATCCCCTCTTCTTCGGCAAACACAGAAAGAAGAATTCTGCGTAGTAAGGGTAATAATTCCTAAGCGCGGCCGGAGGCACCCTAC
Organism: Rhagoletis zephyria; assembly: GCF_001687245.7. Classification (NCBI taxonomy): domain Eukaryota; kingdom Metazoa; phylum Arthropoda; class Insecta; order Diptera; family Tephritidae; genus Rhagoletis; species Rhagoletis zephyria. The sequence continues at coordinate 11,770 of NW_016157098.1, forward strand.
GCAAAAGAATCATACATCATACATCAAATAAAAGGTACTTTTGTGCTCCTTTTAACAAACATATTTTTGGATATAGTTAATTCGGTTTTTTACACATTACGTTTGAAATACATGACATACAGTGTTAAGATTGTCCAAAAATAATTTTTTTCATATTTTTTGACGAAAAAACGTCTAATTTTGTCACATTATTCTAGCTACGTCCCTCATCACATATTAATTGTTTTTATTTCATATAAAAGAGTATTTCATATAAAAGAGTATTTCTTAACAAATTGGAATTACACTGTGGAACAAATTCAGGTTAGCAAAAGTTAGGTCGATTCTGAGAGTGAGGGGTGAAAATAGAGGCTAAATTAGAAGACCCGTATCGCGGCGTTTGTTTATGTTAGTTCGATTTTTTTTTTAATCGACCTTCGAACTTTGCAGTCAAATGCCGATTTTCAGCATATTGTTTATATGGTTTTTTTGCTATAACTCGTCGACTAATTGATATTTCTTCAATCTGTTAAAGCCAAATTATTGCTAGAGACCTGTGCAACAATTAAAATTAAAAAAAAAATAGATTTAGAAAATTTTTGAATTGCTTGCGAAGCAAAATGTTGGAATTTTTTTCCATGCTTTTTGAACATATTTTCCACAAAACTAAGTCTTTTTTGCTTTCTGTTTGATCTATAATATGCATCTCAGTTTCTTCAATAAATTTCATTTGAAAAGAAAACAATCATAGTACAAAACTTGCGTTTTCCAGCTTAATATTAATTTACTTCTCATTTCTTATGTACCAATTTTTTCAGTGTTGGTTTTGAAGAAACATTGAAAAAGAAATTATAAAAATATGGAAAAAAATATAATTTTGAAATGTTAGTTATGAAAAGTTTTAAGTAAAAAAATTAAATAAATTAAATTAATGATTTGGCCAGTTGCCGTTTAGCAGGCGGCTGTGGATCAACATCACTGCTCTCTCTAATATCTTGGTCATCGTCATCATCATCAGAAAGGTCGATAATTTCGTCCAACAGATAATCTGGAATTTCTTCGTTGTCTTCCCCTTCTTCCTCTTTTTCGTCGTCTTCCTCTTCTTCAAAGGTGTTTTTATACCACCAACCAATTTCAGCGAGTATTGCATCTGGAGATTTCTTTCCTCTGTACCTGAAACGAAAATAGTTTTCAATCGTTAACATGTTTAAATTGTGCACTCTGACAAAGATATTAGAAAAATCTAGGAATTCAAAATATGCACACTCTATAGTTACCTTATTTCAAATGGAAGCGCAGTTTGGTGAAAACGTTCGCCTTGCTCATCACATTCAGTTGGCAACTGTTGAGCGAGTTGATCAAGATGCTGATGCAAGAGATGAATTTTGTACGACATATTAACCCCAATTTCATCGAAAGCTGCCAACATGTTTGCAACAGATTGCCTGTAGTTGTCTTTGCGTTCTTTACCCAAAAGTCCCTTAATGACTGCTTTCATCTCGGTCTGTCAGAACTCGGTCAAAATCTTGACGACCCATTAGTTTCCGTATGTCGGCACCATTAACAACCCCTTCCTGAATTTTGGCGTTACTTAGTCTTGGGAAAATGTCTTTTAAGCGGTTGAATACTGCTGGTCTTTTTGCGATACATTTCAAAAAATTTTTAGCAATGCCAAGTTTAATGTGGAGCAACGGCAACAAAATTTTCATTTCAGGAACAAGACTTTCGTGTAGCCTATTGTCTTTAGGCCATTTCCGTCCAATGCGACTATTCCAGTTATGCTGTTTGTACTGGTTTCTTCCTTTAATACCTTCTCCGTATCGTGAATCCCAATCGCACAAAAAACACGGATATTTTGGACGGCCAGATGCTGTTAAGCCTGTAATCAATGAAACTATTTTGAGGTCGCAGCAAATGCGCCACTGGTGTTCGTTATATTTGACTACTTCCAGAATGTGTTTCAAATTATCGAAATTTTCACTAGTGTCAGTGCTATACGCAATTGGAACAGAAGGCATTCTATTCGTCTTGTGCAAAAGCACAACTTTTAAGCTGATTAGTGAACTATCGATGAATAAACGCCAATCATCTTTTTTATAGGTTAACCCTATCGTCTCCATTAACTTTTCGATATCGTTGCAATAAGCGAAATTTTTTGCATCATTCACATTGAAGAACTTTTCTAACTCTTTTTGGCGTTTTCGATATGCTGTTACTTTGGTACCTTTCGCCAGCAAATTATTTCCTTTCAAAAATGAAGCCAGTTGTTCTGATTTTTTCTGAGTCAAACACAAAATTGCAACAATTGCATCCAATTGCTTTTGTGTGACTAGGATTGGGTCCTTTGATGTTTCATAAGATGTACCTTCACCAGGGTCTTATTCTGATAAAAAATGCATGGATATGGCAGCGGCGGGTGTAGTACTGATATCTGTTCGAAGATCAATACTTCGGGATGTTGGTACTGGAACGAATTCTGAGTGCGGTAATGGTAATTGGACACTGGGCACTGCTACATAAGTT
>NW_016157098.1:14595-15442 GCF_001687245.7 Rhagoletis zephyria
TTCAAATTATCGAAATTTTCACTAGTGTCAGTGCTATACGCAATTGGAACAGAAAGCATTCTATTCGTCTTGTGCAAAAGCACAACTTTTAAGCTATTAGTGAACTATCGATGAATAAACGCCAATCATCTTTTTTATACCCTATCGTCTCCATTAACTTTTCGATATCGTTGCAATAAGCGAAATTTTTTGCATCATTCACATTGTTGTTCTGATTTTTTCTGAGTCAAACACAAAATTGCAACAATTGCATCCAATTGCTTTTGTGTGACTAGGATTGGGTCCTTTGATGTTTCATAAGATGTACCTTCACCAGGGTCTTATTCTGATAAAAAATGCATGGATATGGCAGCGGCGGTTGTAGTACTGATATCTGTTCGAAGATCAATACTTCGGTATGTTGGTACTGGAACGAATTCTGAGTGCGGTAATGGTAATTGGACACTGGGCACTGCTACATAAGTTTGCTTTCCTTCTAGTCAAAGTTTTATGGTAGTTGATACATCCATAGCAATTTTCTTGTTGATGCGGGCTGTTGTCTAACCACATCATTGGTATACCAAAAGGCATAGCCTTCTTTCCACTTTTCCATTGCATAAAACTTGAATAGCAATAAAGCAAACTTTTTTAGGGGCATAGTTTCATTCCCACGACAGCCGGTTCTACGTACCGGAATGACTCGGGTTTCACCCGACCAAGGGCTGTTGTTTCGGCGATCTAACCCCGTTTAGGTCGGCGAAGTATCTTAGTAGTTGTCCGTGCATAGGGCTACATTCACTACGCATTCTCCTACTCAGGGCTGGCATCGAGTCAAACCCTGGGCCAGAAACATACACCTGCTGTGTAT
>NW_016157098.1:16761-17479 GCF_001687245.7 Rhagoletis zephyria
TGAACGGCATTCACAGGGACTCAGTCTCGAGTTATGTAGACTCTAGACCTGTGAATGCCGTTCTAGGCACACCACCCCCGGACATAGACGAGACGGAGCTTCATCTGCCTCGGGAGACACGCACTACACTCGCACAACTTCGCTCCGGCTACTGCAGCAGGTTAAACTCCTACTTGAGTAGGCTGAATGAGGATGTGCCGAACGAATGTCCGGCATGCGGAGAGACCCCACATGACTCGAAACATCTCTTCGCATGCCTGGCAAACCCGACATCCCTAACGGCCTTGTCCCTATGGGCAAACCCCGCAGAAGCTGCACGCTTCCTAGGGTTGCCGTTAGTGGAACTTGACGACAACGACTGAGATACCAACCGATCTGGGCGGGGTTGTTGTAGTCGCTACAACAAAAACAACAACAGGGGCATAGTTTACGCCAGTGATAAACTCTTGCGGGAAATATTGTTTATAGGCTTCCAAAAAACAATCACTCGCATTGCCACATTTTTCATCGCTTGCTATGAAACGTCCACAAACATTACAAAAATGGTCCATTATACATTTTGGTTCCGACATTTTTAATACAATATATATTATACAATGTTGTTGTTATTATTTGTTATGAAACCGATGCACTTAACTTAAATCACTCACAAAATGAAATAAGTTCCAAAAAAATTAATAGCGAATTTTATCACGACCGAGCGAAAATTAAAAGACAT
>NW_016157098.1:17504-32779 GCF_001687245.7 Rhagoletis zephyria
GGCTTCCAAAAAACAATCACTCGCATTGCCACATTTTTCATCGCTTGCTATGAAACGTCCACAAACATTACTATAATGGTCCATTTTACATTTTGGTTCCGACATTTTTAATACAATATATATTATACAATGTTGTTTTTGTTATTTTTATGAAACCGATGCACTTAACTTAAATCAATCACAAAATGAAATAATAGTTTTGGTTCCGACATTTTTAATACAATATATATTATACAATGTTGTTTTTGTTATTTTTATGAAACCGATGCACTTAACTTAAATCACTCACAAAATGAAATAAGTTCCAAAAAAATTAATAGCGAATTTTATCACGACCGAGCGAAAATTAAAAGACATCACTTCGGCTGAGTTTCGAGTCTTAACTGAATCTTTATTTTTGATATTAGTTCGCTTGTACGAAATAAATAAAAATCGCTACCTGTGCGGTGGTTGGAAACAAAAAAGAGGAAGACGAGGAAAAAAAGGAAGAAGGGGAAGAAATTTATTGCATTTGACTGCAAAGTTCGAAGGCCGATTAAAAAAAAATCGAACTAACATAAACAAACGCCGCGATACGGGTCTTCTAATTTAGCCTATATTTTCACCCCTCACTCTCAGGTTCGACCTAACTTTTGCTAACCTGAATTTGTTCCACAGTGTTATCAAAAAATCAAAATTCCAATTTGATTTTTTTCCGGCTAATGTCGTCATATGGCCCATTGTGTGCCGTGGGTCATGTGGCGACTCTTCGCATGCCGGGCATCGGTTGGGCACATCCTCGTTTATTCTGCTATTCTGCCTGCTGCAATAACCAGAGCGAAGAAGGGCTGTTGTGGTGCGGGTCTCCCGACGCAGACAAAGTTCTATCCCGTCCACGTCGGTTGGTTGTGTGCCCAGAACGACATTCACAGGTCGAGAGTCTACATAACTTGACTCCGACTCCCTGTGAATATCGTTCAGGGCCTGTCTGTATGCGGTTCGGTCCAGCGGTTGGGTTGTCGAACAATCGTCAGCATAAGAGACAATAGTGACTCCCTCTGGTGGTTGAGGGAGCTTTGAAATATTGAATTAGCCCCGCTCGGGTCGGTTCATCCGTCAACGTTGTCGTCCGTTTCAGCTAAGGGGAGGCCCAGGAAGTGTGCGACTTCAACTGGGTCTGTCCATAGGGACAGGGGCGTCAGCTGGGTGGGGTTCTCAGGGCATGTGAAGAGGTGCCGAGAGCCATGTGGCGACTCTCCACATGCCGGGCATCGGTTGGGCACATCCTCATTAATTCTGCTCAGCTATGAGTTTAGCCTGCTGCAATAGCCAGAGCGAAGTTGGGCTATTGTGGTGCGGGTCTCCCGATGCAGACAAAGTATTGTCCCGTCTACGTCCGGTGGTTGTGTGCCTAGAACGGCATTCACAGGGCGGGAGTCTACATAACTCGAGACTGATTCCCTGTGAATGTCGTTCAGGGCCAGGTTGTTTAATGAACCTCTGGACCTCGTCCGTCATTTCGTAGAGATGCCCCCTGACGTGCCTTGGCGAGGGCTCTTCTGCAAGCAGCTGTTTGCTAGGATGACCACGTCTGTGGCTCCCCACAAGGAACTGCTTGCAGAGCATTGTGTTGTGCTCCTTGACTGGGAGCATCTGGGCCTCGTCGTGTAGGTGGTGTTGGGGAGTCATCAAGAGGCATCCGGTCGCTGTTCGTAGTGCCGTGTCCTGCTAGTCCCAGGCCGTCCAATTGCCTTGTATATTGCCAACAACGTTTCTTTATCTTTGCCCCAAGTGCTGCCGGCCAGCGACTTGAGGACATTGTTGCGGCTTTATACTTTGTTGACAATTGCGGTTGTATGCGCCGAGAAGGAGAGCAGGCTGTCGAAGGTAACTCCGATGATTTTCGGGTTATTCACCGTCGGTATTCTTACGCCAGCAACGTGAATACCCAATTGCAGTCTGACCTCCTTCGTCCAGGTGGTGAATAGGGTTGCCGAGGATTTCGCCGAGGAGTGAGGAGACCTGGCCTCTATGTCTTCTAGCAGCGTTGAATGACTGACAGTGTCGAACGCCTTGGAAAGGTCCAGCGCTACTAAAATAATTCTCTCACTGGGGCGGTTTCGGTTAAGGCCACGAGTTATCTGAGTATTTATGGTGTTAAGTGCTGTTGTTGTGCTATACACTTTACGGAACCCATGCTGATGCTTCGCTGGGGTTAGGTGGTTCGTGAAATACGGGAGAAGCAAGGCATCTAGTGTCTTCGCTAACGGGGAAGGAGGGTTATCGGGCGATAAGACTCCTTTGTTGGCTGGTTTTCCGGTTTGAGCAGTGGAACCACTCTCCCCATCTTCCAGATGTCTGGAATGACGAGAGTGGCCATAGACAGGTTGACCTTGGTTAGATAGTCCACTCCCGCAGGACCCAAATTTTTCAGCATCAACATACAAATTACGTNTGAATTAGCCCCGCTCGGGTCGGTTCATCCGTCAACGTTGTCGTCCGTTTCAGCTAAGGGGAGGCCCAGGAAGTGTGCGACTTCAACTGGGTCTGTCCATAGGGACAGGGGCGTCAGCTGGGTGGGGTTCTCAGGGCATGTGAAGAGGTGCCGAGAGCCATGTGGCGACTCTCCACATGCCGGGCATCGGTTGGGCACATCCTCATTAATTCTGCTCAGCTATGAGTTTAGCCTGCTGCAATAGCCAGAGCGAAGTTGGGCTATTGTGGTGCGGGTCTCCCGATGCAGACAAAGTATTGTCCCGTCTACGTCCGGTGGTTGTGTGCCTAGAACGGCATTCACAGGGCGGGAGTCTACATAACTCGAGACTGATTCCCTGTGAATGTCGTTCAGGGCCAGGTTGTTTAATGAACCTCTGGACCTCGTCCGTCATTTCGTAGAGATGCCCCCTGACGTGCCTTGGCGAGGGCTCTTCTGCAAGCAGCTGTTTGCTAGGATGACCACGTCTGTGGCTCCCCACAAGGAACTGCTTGCAGAGCATTGTGTTGTGCTCCTTGACTGGGAGCATCTGGGCCTCGTCGTGTAGGTGGTGTTGGGGAGTCATCAAGAGGCATCCGGTCGCTGTTCGTAGTGCCGTGTCCTGCTAGTCCCAGGCCGTCCAATTGCCTTGTATATTGCCAACAACGTTTCTTTATCTTTGCCCCAAGTGCTGCCGGCCAGCGACTTGAGGACATTGTTGCGGCTTTATACTTTGTTGACAATTGCGGTTGTATGCGCCGAGAAGGAGAGCAGGCTGTCGAAGGTAACTCCGATGATTTTCGGGTTATTCACCGTCGGTATTCTTACGCCAGCAACGTGAATACCCAATTGCAGTCTGACCTCCTTCGTCCAGGTGGTGAATAGGGTTGCCGAGGATTTCGCCGAGGAGTGAGGAGACCTGGCCTCTATGTCTTCTAGCAGCGTTGAATGACTGACAGTGTCGAACGCCTTGGAAAGGTCCAGCGCTACTAAAATAATTCTCTCACTGGGGCGGTTTCGGTTAAGGCCACGAGTTATCTGAGTATTTATGGTGTTAAGTGCTGTTGTTGTGCTATACACTTTACGGAACCCATGCTGATGCTTCGCTGGGGTTAGGTGGTTCGTGAAATACGGGAGAAGCAAGGCATCTAGTGTCTTCGCTAACGGGGAAGGAGGGTTATCGGGCGATAAGACTCCTTTGTTGGCTGGTTTTCCGGTTTGAGCAGTGGAACCACTCTCCCCATCTTCCAGATGTCTGGAATGACGAGAGTGGCCATAGACAGGTTGACCTTGGTTAGATAGTCCACTCCCGCAGGACCCAAATTTTTCAGCATCAACATACAAATTACGTCGGGTCCTATGGCTTTGGAGGCTTTCGCCTTCCCGATGGCTACCCTTACCTCGCCGCTGCACAGTGGTTGCTGCCATAGGCCAAAATTAAAAAAATGTATGTAAAAATTTTTGAACCAAAATAGGCTTTGCAATCAGTTTTTTGTCCAAAATTCATGTTGTCATATAACAAATGTGTCATCAATTGTTCAATCACGCTGAAAATTGAATTGGATTTAACGTAATTAAAATATTGTGAAAAGCCGAGTAAATCAAAATTGTATGCAATGGATATTGTACATAAAGGTATTGACTTTACTTCTACAATTAAACTTTTAGATAATTCGTGTTGTGTTTTATGCAAATCGTTGTTTTAGAAAAGTAGGATTTTCTGTGTTTCTTGGTTCGTCTTTCAAGTATTTAGGTAATGTTTTAAGTGTTTTCCCTATCGGCCCTCAATATTTTTATTTACATATTGTTTGTTAATATTTTAAGATTATGTTGTTGTTGTTGTAGCGGCTACTAAGCCCCGTTCGGGACGGTTCATCCATCATCGTTGTCGTCTATTTCAGGACAGGGGCTGCCCAAAGGGACAGGGGCGTTAGCTGAGTGGGATTCTCAGGGCATGTGAAGAGGTGCCGGGAGTCATGTGGCGACTCTCCACATGCCGGGCATTGGTTGGGCACATCCTCGTTGATTCTGCTCAGGTAGCTGTTGAGCCTGCTGCAATAGCCAGATTATAAAAGTGTCAGTGTAGATGCATTGACCTGCAGAGGCTCGCGTAGTATTCCATAACGTAATCCAAGCTCTTTACTTTCTACAGTTTTTTTTTCATGTTTATTTTTTTGGTTTATCTAATTTTCCAATTCAAAATGTTTCTAGGCACAAGTTACCACTGCGAATTTTCTCGATTGCATGTTNTATAAAAGTGTCAGTGTAGATGCATTGACCTGCAGAGGCTCGCGTAGTATTCCATAACGTAATCCAAGCTCTTTACTTTCTACAGTTTTTTTTTCATGTTTATTTTTTTGGTTTATCTAATTTTCCAATTCAAAATGTTTCTAGGCACAAGTTACCACTGCGAATTTTCTCGATTGCATGTTTTCGAGTTTTGGCGTGAAAATTCCGGTACGCATTCCCAGAAAGTTCAAAATGTGCTGGGTGCAATAGCGATAGATATTGAATATGGGGGTTTTGAGCCAGATCGGTATGAGTTGCAAAAATGTATTAATTACGTTTAAAAAAAAAATTGCATTGTTTTGGCAAAGATCCAAACGCCAAAAATCAGCAGTTTTGAAAAATCATTCTAATTGGCTCGAAAAGAAAGAAATAATTTCATTAAAATGTCAACCAACAGTTTCCACCAATTAAAATCGTGGGCGTCCGAAAATAGATTTTGTTGAGTCTTGAAAAAGGACTAAGCGTCGCCGAAAATATCGGGATACAATTTTTACAATTAAGGTCTGTTAAGAGTAAAAACTGTAATATGTAAAAGTGGACGGGGTTGGACACGCCCACATACAGTCATGTGAAAAATAATAGGGACACGACATTGTGACCAGTTTCGGCTATTTTTCTTTTGTTTGTTTAATGCTAATTTTTTTTTTTATAAAAACACAACTCACTGTCTAACCAAAACCCATATAAGTCCAAATTTCAAACTTTGTAAAAAAAAATAGAAAAATACAACAAAATTTTAAAACAACACCAAACTTTTGAATAAGAACTTTTATAAAAAACCTAAGTATGCAGTTTTATAGCCCACTGAATTCTAGCTCAAGAAAAATGCAAGTTTCAAGTGCTTATGTGAGATCCCTGATATGGGGATTTCCGGGATCGACCTGACGAAGGTTGTCAGGCTCATCGGCTAGGACAGCCGCTTCCGCACGAAAATCCGGACGGGGATACGAAATACATCCCGCTGGGATGAAGCGAGCTGCAGCAGCTACTGCGTGAACGTCGGTGGGTATGGGTAGGGCAGTGAAGGTGCTTTCAGTAACATCCTTTCCAGTCAGCTTCGGAGAAGTTAACACAGGTCCGGTGATCCGCGGAAGCACAGTCGACAGCATAGGCCGCCATGATACGCTGTTTATTAGGCCAGCGCTGACCATTGTTAGGTCAGGCGAGCTGCAGCAACTGCCCGTAATCTTGGTGCATGCATCGTCGTTCATTGTGCAGAATGTCGAATCGTCTATCTGCTCAGCCAAATGTGTTCCCCTAAGATTATTCGACAAGCTTGAATGCCAAAGATCATGGTGCGCGTTAAAGTCGCCAACTACCATACGGTTTTCACCTCATTGTAGCATTTTTGTGTGCCTTGGGAGACCAATTGTGATACGGGGTGTTAAGGAGTTGTGTTGCCTGCCGGCCCCCTGCTGTATGTGCTTCAGACGGTGTGGTGGTGGGCGTCGTCGCGGGGGAAGTTTGCAACTGGGCAGCACAGCAGGGCTCCACGTAGTCTCTCGTCCAATCACGCGTGTTGCGAAGTCCGGAGCATGCCCTAAAGTGGCACCAGCCACGGCAGGAGTTGTACTTGACTGATGTCACGTTACGGTATATTCTGCACTGACGAACCGAGCAGATTGTCGGAGGGACTAGGAGTTGCAGGCGGCGGTGTGTGGGTGTTGTTGTGTTCGTTAGTGTGTCTATTGTTGTGTTATGTTGCGGTGTGGGGGTGTTGGTGTTGTGCTGCTCAGGCGAATGGCGGTTTGCCGTGGAAGCGGTCCGATTCGCGTAGCATGGGGCCACGAACAACGAGGTCCATTGCCGGTGCGTACGTAGGCAAGAGCAGGTGCGGAGATGACTCCACCCGTCACAGGTGTTGCACCTGACCTACGTGGAGTTCGCATGCAGTCGTCTCTGGCATACGCAGAAGGTGTAAATTTATGGCCCTGGGTTAGACTCTATGCCAGCCCTGAGTAGAAAAATACGGAACAGATGTAGCCCAACGGTCGAAAAACGTTTGATGGATTTCGCCGACCTAAACCAGGTTAGATGGTCGAAACGTAGAACCGGCTGTAGCGACTACAACAACCCCGCCCAGATCGGTTAATCAGTGCCACCACGGAATCCATCGTAGAAAATCTACGAATTCAAATGCTCGCTACGAATACGAAAAAATTGCTATCACTGAATCCGAGTGAACTCGAAAATATCGTTGCCAGCTTCGAATGCTGATTCGAAATCAGTTAGTGCAAAGGAAAAAAACAGACATTTCTGTATGTCATTTTGCTCACGCTGTCCCATCAGGCGCAATGGCCGAGTGTGCAAAGCACTAGACTGCCAATTGAGAGAGCCGAGTTCGAGTCCGAGTCGTGGGGCAGTGGAGATTTTTTTTTTTTTTTGATTTAATTTTTGTTTATTTTTTTAATAAATATTTTTTTTTAGTTTATTTTTAGATTAGATTTTATTATTTTAAATAGAAAAATATCTTTTTATTTAATAAATTTTTATATTAAAGTAATTAGGTTTATTTCCTAATAAATTGTTGCTAAACTATTATTTCCTCGATCCATACAAAATATTAATTTATTAAATAGCGTCTAGCAGATGAATGCGTGTATGTACATAAGTATGTATGTATGGCATTGGTATTTTACGCCTGCGTTTACACAAATATATGAAATTATATCAAACTATAACAAATTTGGAGTATAATAAATATTTAATATTAAAAATAATGCAGCTTTCTTCCCCTATTTTTAAGATTGAGTGATTTTAAATTTTGTTCCGACAGCATGATCTCGTCGTAGAGTATCTGTACGAATCTTCACTACGTACGGATTCAATGAAGACTACGAATTTCGAATTTACGTTCGTAGCCATTCGGATTCTGTGATAGCACTTTCGTAGATTTCACGAAAATCGAAGCTACGATGGGTTCTGTGATAGCCCTGAATATCTCAGTCGTTGTCGTCAAGCTCCACTAACGGAAGCCCCAGGAAGCGTGCAGGCTCAATGGCCTGGTCCAATGGTCCACAGGGACATAGGCGTTAGTGTTGTCGCAACCCTGGCTGAAACACTTTGGTGTTCGCACCGAGACAATATTTACCAATATTTACATTACTTACACCAAAAATATCACCCTGTAAATATTTACATTATTTACAAGTAAAGAATTGTAAATAGGGTATTCACAGTTTTCTTGTAAAGTTAAAAGGTGGCATCTTTAACAAGATAACACACTCGAACTGTGAGCACATGTGTTTCAAATTGTCAATAAAACAAATATAGTCATATATATATTTATAAATCTTTTAAATTGCGCCCACCTTATGTTTTTCTGCTCCACTTTCCATTTTTTCTTAGCGCGAATAATTAGCTGATCAGAGATGCCAGTTTAACACAAAACAAAACATGAGACAAAGTCGAGTAATTTTGCCCAAAGGGGTTATCTCTAATTAGTATGGGAACAAACAACAAATAAAGTTACCACATGGTAAAATGTTTTAAAGTTACCAGGTGGCAAAATTAACACAGTAGATAATATAGAACTGTGAGCACCCTAAATATAAATATTTTACATGCACAACGCTGCTTCTCAGCCACTATACTTGGTTTTAATTCCCAGGTAAAATCACTATTAACAGGTCTATTCTGCACTGGTAATAAAAGTTTTGTAACCGGTAAATTAAGTTCCTGTCATATTGTAAACCCTTTTCGAATTCTGTGTACCCTTGTAAGCGGTAAATTTTGTTACCATCTCATAAGCTGGTAAATCTTTGGTAAAGTGCAGAATAGACCTGTAAGTAAAAATCTTGCTCTTTAACATCTGCTCTCATTGCTATGTCAAAGTAATTGTAATATTACTTTTACTTTTACTTATTCTGTAAGAATTGCTAATTCATAGACAAAACTAAATAAATTAATAAATGAAAATACCAAGAACGCATGTGCATTAGACTGACTAGAAATAAATGAAAGTGCATATTTTTTTGATGCTCTTGATTTTTTAGCTTGCATTATGGCTAAAAACTATCCCCTGAAAATTTTGTGCAAAAATATAACAGGTCTCGCGTGGACATTTTGTGTTCCGCCTCAAGTGCTTAAAATTACTCTTCCTTCAATTCGTGCGAAAATTTAAGTTTTTAAAGGCCTTACAATATATTTTCAAGGTCGCTGAACATGTTGGGGGGGACAATTTTTCGATCTGATCTCACTACGATAATTCATTACTAATGGATTCAGATCACTACGAAAATTCATTACTAATGGATTCAGTCACCCTTATTATGAGTTGCATTCAATACGGGTGGATGAAAAAAATTTGGGGGCATTTGTTTTCGGGCGAAACTCACGATAAGGGGCAATAATGTCACTACGAATGAGTGAAAAACTATCGATGATGGCGGAAAAACATCGATACTATCGATAGTGCCATCTATTATTTTCCATCTCTACTTGTAGTGGTAATAAATAGCATGCATTTACATATTTGTTTCGTCAACTTGCTACCGGTAACTACAGCAAAATTGCAGCAGTTTTGTTAGCCGGTCGTACATAATAAAGCGACAATTAATTATTTCTTAAGGTACACATCGCTGCATCTAACACATCGCATACAAGCATTTAAACATGGAACAAGTCAGACACGCGGTACTAAGAATGCGCGACTTCACAACTAATTATCGCGCGACTAATAAAAATATTTAGTTGAAGTGAGGTGACAAGTGAACAATGTTTTATGAAAACTCATTTGTGGGCACATTTCTGATATGTATATGTACTCTCAATTGTACACAGTCTGTTTCAGTACTCCAGGATTTAGTCTGAAATAGTCAGCCAGTTATTACTGAAGATATTATAAATGTGTGAGCGGAAACGACTTTTGACGAAATCCTGCACCACTAGAACAAACCAAGTATTTGATTTTTACTGAAAAAAATACAAATCTTTTTTAGTTCTGTAACCTATCAGTATTTGCATGTGTATATACATATGTATGTATATGACGGGAACTTCCGCAATTCTATACACAAGCAAAGTGCTATTAAGCCACCGCACAGAAATTAGCTCAATTATGTCTTACGCTTCCACGTTGAAAAGGAATAGCCGCAGCATAAAATATTCTTAAAGAAAACATATCTAAAATAGTTTTGGAATAAGTACTTATGTAGCTGTACATATTTAGCCCACATATTTAGCTTACATAGCTAACCCCATATTTACACCTACTAAATGTTTCTAACCATCTGGCGTTCTATTTTAACTTTGCCAATTGACCGCAAAGAACTCTGGATAGTAAATTTTTTACAACTGAGGCTATTGAAAAATTTGACAACAAGAATCAAACCTTACTGGCGAGTTTGAAGGGTTTTTTGTTCTAATATTACTTCTAAGGGTAAGCACATAGTGAAGCGGCGAGCAAAACATCGAGCAAATTGTAGATTTCCACCTCAGTATATCCAGGAAACAAACTGAGCTGTTTCTTTTCGCCAAATTTGGTACCCATAAAGGAATTAGGGATGTAGACAACGCTTTTTCGGCAAATAGGGTGTGGTGCAGCAATTTAATGTGCTGAAAAATTTTAGGACTGAATGTATGAAATATTAAAGATTCGCTTCACATCTACAGTATTGGACATATCTATAGCACCCCCTTTGTTTGCCACTTATGTTTAATTATTTGTTTTTAAGAATTTTCAATTTAAATACAGTTCAATCTCTAACAAAACCCATATAAATCCATGTTTTTAAAACACCACAAAAAAGTGCAACAAACTTTCACTTAAATTTCAAACTATTTTCTCAGAAGCTCTAAAATTTTTTTTAAAACACAGTTTTATAGCGCATTCAATTTTAGGGGAAATGTTTAGTTATTGGCCCATCGTTTTTGGGGTGGGGGGCGGAAGGGGGGGAGGCGTGGCCCTCCAAACCCCCCTCATCCGAAAGGGGACAGTCGCCACTTTACGAAAAGCAACCGATTTGAAAAAAAATTAACTAAAAAAAAATTAAGGAAAAAAAAAATTAACTAAAAATATTGTGAAATTAAGAAAAAAGCGACAGATCGAAATGTTGTAGTAATAGTAATATGATAGTATTTTAGCGCAGAACTTCTTTTTGCGTAGGCGGCCTTCGGCCGCACTTAGGGATTATAACCCTCACTACGTAGAATTCTCTTCTGTGTTGCNTTTACAAAAAAGGGCATATTTCCAACCCAATTTGTAAATAAATTAGTGACCAAAAATTACAATAGTGGATGTTAAAATAATGGGTAGACCCTTGGCTAAAAGTGTGTGCAATTTTGGATCGGGTCACCCCTTTGGACGCAATACCCCGAAATAGGTGGGCCACTTACTAAACAGTACCCAATTTTAGTCCAATAATGTGCAAGATTACCGTTAATTTTTTAGATTTTTTTTGTCTCATTTGCTTCCATATAACGACTAAACACAATTTATTTTTGTATGGCAGAAACCCGCAACATCTTCGGCGAAAGAAATTCTAAAAAATCAACGGTAATTTTTAGCCACTTGAAACTTGCTTATCCTTAGACTAAAACTGAATGGGCTATAAAACTGTTTATTCAAAAAATTATACCGCTTCTGAGAAAAAAGTTTGAAATTTGGGTGAAGATTTGTTGCATTTTTTTGCGGTCTTTTAAAAAGTTGTAAACTTGAGTTTATATGAGTGTTGTGATAGAATGAACTTTATTTTAATTGAAAATTCTTAAAAATAAATAAATAAACATGAGTGGCAAACAATATCACTTTGAAATGGGGGTGCTATTGTATTGGCCAGTACTGTATATATATAAATGTGAATATGTGAATGTCTGTTTGTTTGTTACCTTATAACTTTTGGACCGGGAAGGTTATGGGCATAGAGAAAAATCGGCAGTACTGGAAAAGGGGGCGTGGCAACTCCCATACTAACTAAAATTTTCATGTTGTATATCTCTTAAAATATTTGTGGTAGAGTATTGGAACTTGGTCACGAGATAAATGAAATTAATTCCATACTCATGGGGAAAAATGGGCGGAATTGGAAAATGGGGCGTGGCACTTCCTGTAGGCGTGAAATATTTAATCGGCTATAACTTCGGAACCATAAGTCACATGAACTTGAAATTTGGTATGCAGACATATCTATGGTAGGTGCTTTTAGTAAGGTATATATATAAATGAGTCTGTAAAAGGGCGCATGGCACATGCCAAAGGCGTGGCATTTTTTGTCAGCTATAACTTCGGAACCATAAGTCACATAAACGTGAAACTTGGTATGCACACATATCTGTGGTACATAGGTGCTTATAGTAAGGTATACATAAATGAGTTTTTAAAAGGGGACGTGGAACATTTCATAGGCGTGGAATTTTTAATAAGCCATAACTTCGGAACGATAAGTCACATGAACTTGAAATTTGGTATGCAGACACACCTATGGTAGGTGCTTATAGTAAGGTATACATAAATGAGTTTTTAAAAGGGGACGTGGAACATTTCATAGGCGTGGAATTTTTAATAAGCCATAACTTCGGAACGATAAGTCACATGAACTTGAAATTTGGTATGCAGACACACCTATGGTAGGTGCTTATAGTAAGGTATATATACGTGAGTTTGTAAAAGGGGGCGTGGGTCATCTCATAGGGGTGGAATTGCATACATATCTATGTCACATAGGTGCTATAGTAAGGTATGTTTATATAATGAGTTTGTAAAAGGGGGCGCAGCGCATAACACAGGCGTTGAATGTTGTATCGCCATAAATTCGGAACCATTCGGTTTTACATTATCTTGATACGCGGTTTTGCATTTGGTTGATACGCGGGTTTGTACTTTAAACGACGATATACTATTTATTGGAGATATTTTAATGTAAATAAAAACACCTGCTGTGCCAAAAAGTTATTATTACATTTAATTACATAACGACCAAGCTATACAACTGTCCTTCAGTATTCCCCTATAGTAAAATTAGAGCAGAAATAAAATACAACATCTTTACATAAATTATTTTTTATATATGTATAAAGACGTGGGGTGAAACCCTCGGGTAAAAGCTAGTTATTAATAAAACATAACGTAATTGTATTTTTTTATTGTGGTATTATTATTATTATTAGTATTATTTAGTACTGATATGAATATCAGAACTAATACAATTATATGAGCATTGGCTGCTGAGGCCATCAGCTCTACGTTGCAGAAATGAGTTGTGTTTATATTTGTGTATGTGTCACGTAGTTTTAGTGGTTATATGGTTAAATCAATAGTTTTAACGAATCTAGCGATTTTTTCAATGTTTGTGGAGGTAGGAATTGAGAGTATTTCCGAAGTGTTCTGTGAGTCGAGTATTGCTTGTTTTGCTTCTTCGTATAGAGGGCAATCGTTGAGGATGTGTTGCAATGTTTGGAGTGAGTTACAGTTTTCGCAGATTGTTTGGTTTTCTCTTTTTAGGAGATATGCATGTGTTTGTGTTGTGTGCCCAAGACGGAGTCGAGAAAATATCCTGGTTTTAAAACCGTTTACGTTTTTGGGGTATTCCGGAGGAACAGATCTTTGTTGATGGCTGAGTAGTGAGGGTGTTGGTAGTTTTGGTATTCCGTTTTTGACTTTGCTTTTAGGTGTTGGTGGATGTGGTGTTTTATGTCAGTTTTTTCTATGCTTGAATATGATCAAGCACCTAAATCTCTCCACAAAAACAAGACTGTTGACACTTTACAACACCATATTTTCCACAGGTATCATCCCTCAAAACTGGAAAGCAGCCACTATCATCCCTATTCCAAAACCCCAAAAAAGCAACCAACTGGCTGGATCGTACCGTCCGATCTCGCTAATCTCGTGTCTTTCGAAATTTGTAGAGAAAATAATAGCCACGCGGTTGCTCTGGTACGCGGAAAAGATGAAGCTCATCTCATCCAACCAAGTCGGGTTTAGACCTGGTAAAGGATGCATTGACGCTCTGCTGCACATTGACTATGACGTCTCAAAAGCTCTGTCAACACGGAATCACACATCAATCTTATCAATTGACTTTGAGAAAGCATTCGATAGGATTTGATCCCACGTTATCCTAAAAACGCTACACCAATGGAAAGTTGGTCCGAAAATTTTCGGTTTCATAAAAGCATTTCTCCAACACCGAAAAATCCGTGTAAGAGTAAATGGCATCTGCTCTACCCTATACCCCTTGTTCAATGGCATTCCACAAGGCTCACCCCTTTCAGTTCTTCTATTCTCCATAGCTTTCAACGAACTCAATTCAATCCTCTCAAATAATGATCGCATCTCTCACTGCATATACGCAGATAATTTATATATCCTATGTAATATCAAAAACAACAATGAATCCAATCAGGTACTCGAGAACGCCCTTAAAGAAATAGATGCATGGACATTAACATCAGGAGCGAAGATATCCTTCGACAAAACAAAAAAAATACACATCTGCAAAAAGCACCAATGTAACGCAAACAACCACAACATCCAGTATACTATTCGAAACGTTGAAGAACTCCGAATTCTGGGATTAATATTCACCAATAACTACTCCTGGAATCGCCAACTATCTACACTAAAAAAAGCACTACTGCCTAGAGTCAACCTCATTTCATATCTCTCATACAAAGGATATGTGCACATTAACACCCTCATACACCTCATAAAAACAATAATCATCAGCAAAATTGATTATGGTTTATTTCTTTACGGCTTAGCTTCCAAACCCAGCATTAACACCATAAAGAGCACATATCACAAAGCTATCAGAGCTGCCCTTTTTGCCTTCCGCACTACCCCAGTAACAAATCTGTTAATCGAGTCTGGCCTACCAAAACTTGAAGAACGAATACATACTGTTCGAGCCAAACTTATTCCAAAAATACTCTTCCAAACCAACTCAATAATAGACAAAGATGCGAAAAGACTGGTGTCAAACAAGCGAGCACTAAGGACGGTCCCAGCAATATCAAGAGTGCTGCAACTCTACACCGAATACGATATTGTACCAAAACTCCGGGCAATCGATAATCACAACCCTCCTTGGAAAATTAATCAGGCGTCATACGACTGGTCGTTAAATAGATATAAAAAAGACAGTACCCCTAACTTCACCTTTAAACAACTGTTTCTACAAAAAGCAACCGACCTCAAAAAGAGCGGATGGACTATCATTTACACAGTTGGCTCCAAAACAAACTACTCAACAGCGTTTAGCGTTACGACCGAATCTGGTTCTTATCTAAGCATAAAGCAAATGATCCCTCTTTCCTCAATATTCTCTGCAGAAGCAAGTGCCATTCTAGAAGCGTTGGCGCTATGTACTCATAAAAAGCAAAAAGTGGTCATATGCTCTGATAGCCTGTCACGTCATACGAGCGGTGAGAAATCCCACCTGTAAGAACTGGGAAACCATCAACAACATTAGGGATATACTAATAAAAAACGTCAACAACGTTAAGCTACTCTGGGTTCCAGGACACGCATCGAAGGTAACTCCCACGCCGATGAAGCTGCGAAATTCGCATGTAAGGCTCCCATCGTCACCGC